>NW_007726816.1:354843-385198 GCF_000696425.1 Galeopterus variegatus | reverse complement strand
ATTATTATTATTATTATTTTGTCTTTTTTTTTTTTTTTTTGTGAATGGCCACACCGCGCTAAGCCAGTGAGCGCACCGGGGCCATCCCTATATAGGATCGGCACCCGCGGCAGGAGCGCTGCTGCGCTCCCAGTGCCACACTCTCCCAAGTGCGCCACGGGGTCGGCCCAACAAAATTATTATCTATAGATGTTGTGATTATACAAGTAGTTCTAATACCATACCCCAAATTAGCTGAAAATCGCTTTACATTTTGAGGTATTCTTTAAGATTCTGGATACAAAATAAATATGCAAATTCAACTGTTCTTCCTTTATTAATTGAAATAATCTTGTTCTGACAGCAGTTATTTCACTATATCCACTCATCAGATGACGGACATTTGGGTTGGTTCTAACTCTTAGCTATTGTAAATAGAACTGCAATAAATATGACCCAGCTATTCCACTGTTGGGAATACACCCAGAGCGATGGAAATCATCATGCTGAAGGGATGTACTCGTCTAAGCCATTTTGACTTCCAACCCTCAGTAATGAATTTATTTTGCATTGTTGTACAGTACACATACAAACGTCCACACATGTATATGCATATGTAATTAAAGCAGTATTTCTAAAAAATAGTATTTCATGCAATGCATACTGGCATTTTCTATTCTATTCTATTTTATTTTTAAACATGCCATTCATGACCCAATAAATTGATTATATGATGCCATAATATCCGATTTAAAATGCAGTAAAAAGTAATATGAATTTAATAATATGAATTTAACTCAAGCTTTTGTGTACACAAAAAGGATGGCTTTAAAATTCTACTAATAGTGGTAAAATTTTCTTTAAATCCATTTTAATTATCTCTGTTCTTTTCTTGAAATTTTTCTTATTCTGGCAACTATACCTCATCCACTACTCTTCCCTTTCTCTAATCAGTTTTTCTGCTTATTTTCCCCCATTTCTACTGTGGGTACACTAGTCTCCTTGCACTTTCAAAATCTTTCTCTTTGGGTGTCTCTAATTTTTTTATTATGTGGTAAATTTTAACCATTATATCAATATACCTCAAAACAATAGGTTTAATATAACATAGTTATCAAAATATATGTATGCATAAATTAATGGATCTTGAAATCAATGTAGTAAGACTAGTGTTTTTTCATCAAAATATAATATATTAGAAAATAGGTTTTTTATTCTGTAAAACTTTTGCTACAATTTGTGGGCATTCACATGCGTGTGTGTACTATGTTGCAATAAAATGTATTTCTTATTTTAGGTATGTAACCTAATTTTCCAATATATTCTCCCTGGTGTAGAAACCTTCCTGATCTTCCTCACAGTGGTTGTACTATTAACACAGACAAGTGTCCAGCCTCTCTCCAGTTTATCACTGAACCCTCCAGGGATGTTATTATCTGGCACAGACTGACTAGAGACCTCAGAACTCAGGCAAATTCATTGGTATTAGAATGTCAGTGGAACTCGGTATATATAATAACTGCCTACTTTAACTCTTAGGTCTACCTATGTTTTCAGTAGGAATAATATGGTGTTTCTCAGAGTTACTTCCTGACAATGAACTCTGGATGAATTCCCATCTCCCAAAGGCTGAGCAATATTGGATTTCTTCTTCTTTGATTTATGCTTTTCTTTTTTTTTATTTACCTGGAAGCTCTTCCCAAAAAGCACAAAAATTTTAAAAGCCATAATATAAATGCTAAATCAATATTCCCACATATATGCACCATTACCCTCTTTGGATGGTAGTAACATGTGTGTATATGCACACATGCACTTACATACACATTTCATTATTATTATATTATATTTAATTATATTTATTATATATTATGTGTTTAATTATATGTTAATTATATATTATTAATAAAGTGTATTAATATAGTGCATTTATTCAGTAGATCAGTATTTATTGATCACCTTTTATATACCAGGCCCTGTTCTAAGCATGAAAGATGTAAAATTTCGCCTAGGCTCTTACAAAGTATTCCTTTAATGGACCTTAAATGGATAAAAATGTGGTTGCCCTGGAGAAGCCACAATCTATTGAAGAGAAGAAACATGCAAACATAATACAAAATGACATAATGAAATTGTTTATGAAGTTCTCTGTAAAAGAGCAGAAGGAGAATACAACTCTTCTTCCCTGAATTCATACAACATTTCTTCAAAGGAGTTATAAAGGGGTTAAAATGACTCTAATTCCTCTTTTATTTCCACTTATTTTTTTCTTTTCAAATTTTATTGTAACACAGTTGCATAGTTGATTGTATATATCTGTGGGGTATAGAGTTGAATATCAATACCTGTGTGCAATATGTGATGCTCAAATCAGTATAATTAATATATTCAACATTAAACAGTGTAATTGGTTTTTGTGGCCCTTTACCAATTCCTCCCTTATCTCCCTCCCCCTCCCTGGGAGTTTTCCACCTCTGGTAACATCAGTTCAGTTCTCTCCTTTTGAAAGTTCGATGTATTATTGTGATTGCTGTATCTTTCTTTTCAAAAATTTATTTATGTTTTAGCTCTCACTTATGAGTGAGGACATGCATTATTTTTTCTTTCTGTGCCCGGCTTATTTCACTTAACATAATTTTCTCTAAGTTTACCTACGTTGCTGTGAATGGCAGAATTTCATTCTTTTTTATGGCAGAGTAGTATTCCATTATATATATATATATATATCACATTTTCCTTACCCAGTGTTTTAGTCCGTTTTCTGTTGTTATAACAGAAATACCTGAATTGGGTAATTTATAAGGAAAAGAGGTTTATTTGGCTTACAATTCTGGGACAGCTGCATCTGGTATGGGCCTCAGGCTGCTTCTACTCATGGCGGAAAGCGGCAGGCAGCCAGCGGGTACAAGCAGATCACATGGTGAGAGGAAGCAGGAGAGAGACAGAGGAGGTGCCAGGGTCTTTTTAAGCAACAAGCTCTCGCGGGAACTAATAAAGCGAGAACTCACTCATTACTCCCGTCTCCCCCAGGGAGAGCATTAATCCATTCATGAGGGATCCGCCCCCATGACTCAATCAGTTTCCAACACTGCCACATTGGAGATCAAAAATACACATGAGTTTTGGAGGGGACAACACATTCAAACTCCATCACCCAGTCATCCGATGGTGGACATTTAGGTTGGTTCCAGCTCTTGGCTATTGTAAATACAGCTGCAATAAACATGGGAATGCAGGTGTCTCTTCAACATGATGATTTCCATTCCTTTGGGTATTTACCCAGCAGTGGAATTGCTGGATCATATGGGTGTTCTATCCATAGTTGTTTGATGAACCTCCATATCGTCTTCCATAAGGCTGCACCAATTTACAGTCCCACCAACAATGTAGGAGGGTTCTCCTTTCTCCACATCCTCACCAGCACTTGTTATTCTCTGTCTTTTTGATAACAGCCAGTCTAACTGGCTGAGATGATATCTTAATGTGGTTTTGATTTGCATTTCCCTGATTCTGAGTGATGTTGAGCATTTTATCATGTGTCTGTTGGACACTTGTATATTTTCCTTTGAGAAATACCTATAGAGCTCTTTAGCCCATTTTTTAATCAGTTTTTTTTTTTTTTTTTTTTTTTTTTTTGGTACTGTTAAGTTGTTTGAGTTCCTTGTATATTCTGGATATTAATCCCTTGTTGGATGAAAAGTTTGCAAATATTTTCTCCAACTAGTAGGTTGTCTTTTTGTTCTGTCAATTGTTTCTTTTGCTGTGCAGAAGCTTTTTAGTTTGATATAGTCCCATTTTAAAATTTTTCCTTTGGTTGCCTATACTTTGGGAGTCATATTCATAAAGTCTTTGCCCAATTCTACTTCCTGAAGTGTTTACCCTATGTTTTCTTTTAGAAGTTTTATAGCTTCTGGTCCTATATTTAAGTCTTTAATCCATTTTGAGATGATTTTGGTATATGGCAGGAGGTATGGGTCTAGTTTCATTCTACTGCATATGGATGTCCAGCTTTCCCAGCACCACTTGTTGAAGAGGCAGTCTTTCCCCCAGTGTATATTCTTGTTTACTTTCTCAAAGATTAGTTGGCTGTAAGTATGTGGGTTGATTTCTGGGTTCTCTATTCTGTTCCATAGGTCCATATGTCTGTTTTTATGCCAGTACTATACTGTTTTGGTTACTATAGCTTTGTAGTATAATTTGAAGTCAGGTAGTGTTATGCCTCCAACTTTATTATTTGTGCTCAGGATTACTTTGGCTATTTGGGATATTTTGTTGTTCCATATGAATTTTAGGATTGCTTTTTCTATTTCTGTGAATAATGTCATTGGTATTTTGATGGGGATTGCATTGAATATGTAGATCAGTTTGGGTAGCATGGATGTTTTCTTCCAGTCCCAGAGCATGAAATGTCTTTCCATCTTTTTGTGTCTTCTCTCATTTTTTTAAACAGTGATTTGTAGTTCTTGTTATAGAGATCTTTCACCTACTTGCTTAACTTTATTCCTAGGTATTTTTTTGGTGACTATTGTAAGTATACTAGCTTTCTTGATTTCTTCTTAACTTGTTCTTGTCAGCCTTGTGATCTGATTCTTGGTGAACAGTGTCCAGGTGGTCAGGGTAATCATGTGTGCCTTATACCTCATTACATTTAGTGTAGCTTTGAGGGTCCAGGCTGTATCTGAGGAGCCCTTGGATTAGGGTTGGAAACTCACTGATCCTCCTTCTTGGGCATCTAAGTGGTCAAGAAGCCAAACTGGGGTCAACAAAAAGGCCTCATCAGCTTGCTGCACTGGTGCTTCATGTGTTTTTTTTTTTTTTTTTTTTTTTAAGTATACTAGCTTTCTTGATTTCTTCTTAACTTGTTCTTGTCAGCCTTGTGATCTGATTCTTGGTGAACAGTGTCCAGGTGGTCAGGGTAATCATGTGTGCCTTATACCTCATTACATTTAGTGTAGCTTTGAGGGTCCAGGCTATATCTGAGGAGCCCTTGGATTAGGGTTGGAAACTCACTGATCCTCCTTCTTGGGCATCTAAGTGGTCAAGAAGCCAAACTGGGGTCAACAAAAAGGCCTCATCAGCTTGCTGCACTGGTGCTTCATGTGGTTTTTTTTTTTTTTTTCTTATTACTTCAGGGAAAACACTACTTTCTTTCTCTCTTCTCTCTGACTTGGCTTCATTAATCTATAAAGGCTGTACAGGATCTGGGAACCATAAGCTTTTCAGTCAATGCATTCATACATTATTCATGTTGACATGTTCCAATCATTTCCAATTCTTCAAACTGCACTCTGCACAACCTTCTAAAACTTAATAAAATCTTTTGATTTTGTACAAATGTTCAAGGCAACTTTTTCTCTAATGTATATATGCTTAAATGAATTCACACATCTCTCCATCTCTTCTTAAGCTCTTTTGAATGGAGTGAAATGTTCTTATCTATAGATAGCTTAGGGACATTGAGATCCCATATAATTACAGTACTGGAAATCTGTAAACTCCTGGGTCATGTCAGTTACTTGTCTACCTGAGAGGCTTGTTATACCAATTTAATATCCAGAGGCATGTTGTAATCATGACCCAGCAGGTAATATCTACCCACATGTGTATTTTCTGGTTTCAGTGTTCTAGGTGTGTAACATAACTAAATATAAATATCTTACATGCCTAAAATATGCCCAAGCCCCAATGTCTCTAGTCATCCTGCACCAGATAATAATATCCTCAGAGATTTCAGTGATAAAAGTGGCTAAATTATTCTACATAATGAAAGATTTGTGACACCAAAGAGAAAGACTTTGAAATGGCGAGGAAGCTGGTGGATCAGTGTTTTCAAAACTTACTTGATTGTACACCCTCAGCCTCCCAAAAGTTCTCTCCAAGGGGTCACTTTTGAGCAAGTAAAGCAGAGCATGGCTCTGGAGCAGCTCAGATATTTGTGTCTCATACTGGAGCCTGCTCCTATTGACCCAAGAGAGCCAGCTGTGTGTAACTATTCTCAACTCCAACTTTAGTGTTTTCATGTTGATAGTTTGAATTTGGGTGTGGTGGGAGTATTTGCACCACCAAAATTAGTAAATGAATGTTAGAAATGTTTCTTCTTGATTTTAATTTTAATTTTTCCTATATGAAAGAAGCTTATTTAGAAGTTAGAATCATTTAGTAATTGAACAAATTGGACATCAAACAATCCAAGCTGAGCCGCAGAGCAACCTCTGAGACCTCACTTGGATTTCCACATACAACAGCAAACAGCTCAGTCAGTTTGTGCATTGGCTGTTATGCTTTGAAATTTTTCCAATCGAAGGCTGGTGCTGAAGTTTTCAGAAGATGTGCTCTGACCTCTAGGGACTTTATGTAAAAACTGCTCTCCCAGGAGCTTGCCAAGAGACACCTTCAGACATTTAGTGAGTTGCGGGCAAGGCAATTGCTGCCTTCCTCAGGCTTAAACTGCAGGTACAAAGGACAATTTCACCAGTAATCAACCAAAAAATGTCAGTCTCAGAGTCTCTCTGATACTGGCTGTGATAGTAAGAACCCAATGTTTGCTAATCTAAGATTTATTTGCAGACCACAGAGAATTGCAGTTAGGAATGCCCTACGAAATTGAACAATAATATTTTCCAAAATTATTTTACAGCACTTTAAATGATTTACAAAAAAGCAACAAAAACCATATTTTTAAAAGCTGCTGTTAAACATTTACTTGAACATGTCTGCTTATACCTGATCTTTCTTTTCTAAGAAATAAGATAATTTAAGACAAGTCAGTTAAGACAAGTCATCTTCAGAGAGATTGGGTTAAACTGCAATATTTAGTCAAGAGTTTCATACAGGATTCTCCTGAATTTTTCATGAGAGTAAACTTTTATAGCATTGTGTCTATGTGCCTCTTTAATAGAAACTGCTAGTCTTGAACACTACCTTAATACCCTCACCCATCAAAAATTGAAAGAGTGATTAAGGGGGGGGTGGGTTCCACAATCTTCTTCTAAATTTGATATGGTCTTTTATCACAGCTTCTGTCAGTTCAAAAACTACTGACTTCCCCTTTGCAGTCATTATGGGGAGGCAATTTTGCCTGAAATCTAAGTTGATAATTCAAACTGAGTTGCAGCTGGACCTGCATTTCAGGGCAAATACTCTAGATGAAAAACCTCAGTGACTAATCTGAATGAATCTGGATCCACTCAGAAACCTCTTCCCTTGCCTTGGGCTGTACTGAGACCAACTGGCACACCCAAGAAAACAAATAACAATGCTAAAAGCAAATTAAAGCACACACATTTACCTATTAAACTTACAGAGCATATGCAGCTAATGTAAACCTTTATCAAAAATTTTGAGATTAAATCCATCATTCTCAACTGAAGGTCATTTTGCCTCCCAGTGTTTATTTGCCAATGTCTGGTGGCATTGTCATAATTAAGAAGGATGCTAATCTCTCTAGTGGTCAGTACCTGCTGCTAAACTTTCTAGAATGTGTAGGATTGTCCCCACAATGAAGAACTATCCAATCCCAAATGTCAATAATGCTTAGATTAAGAAATTCTAAATGGGATAGAAATGGGGGCTTACATGATCCATTTACCTTGCAAAACTTCCTTAAAATCTATTTTAAGTATCTCCACTCTTTGTCTTTGGTAGCCGTCACCTGTCACATATGTCTTCACAACTCCAATGTTCAGGTTACCCCTCCCACCTCCCCACTGCCTTCCTCACATATGCTGTCGTCCTTTTCTTATTTGGAACAATTTAGCAACAATTTCTTTCTTTCTTTGCCTATCTTTCCTGCATTCTCCAAAATTATTTTTACTTGTCACACTACTCAGTAGGGCATGTGAGTTTCCTTAAAATCTAGACTTTTTAGAGAGAGTTAAGGGAAAGGGGTAAGGAGGGTGGTTGAAAATGATGACTTGGTTTTCTTCTCTTGTGCATGAGAGAGTAAAGTTAATCTTAGAAGACATGAGTAATATACTTTGTAACTTTAAATTTGTCTTTTCTATTCAAATTTGTCATGCTTTCTACTTTGTTCTTTAATTTGAGTAATTAAAAGGTAATAACTCAGCAGGTGGATTTTCTCCAGCTGTCAGAATTCCTGCTAAAATATGATTTGGAGGACCTTGACTTAAAAGGGACCTAACTATTAAAGTCGTTTTAAAACCATTGCACAATGGATGTGCTCCTTTGGAAAGTTTATTTTCTATTCATTACTATAGTTTGAAGAAGAATTACTAATTGTTATACAACTATATTTCATTATTGTCAGTTGGCTTCCAATACTTGACACTAAAGTCGTTTTAAAACCATTGCACAATGGATGTGCTCCTTTGGAAAGTTTATTTTCTATTCATTACTATAGTTTGAAGTAGAATTACTAATTGTTATACAACTATATTTCATTATTGTCAGTTGGCTTCCAATACTTGACAACGATTTCCTCCCACTACTTCAGAAGTTACTTAAAGCAGCCCCTAAATCACAATCTTGGTGGAACAGCTTCGTTTTGTTTCTTGATTCTATTGTCTTTGCAATTCCAAATTTAACAAGGTGATTACATCTTTCAATTTTTGTACTTTATGTTTTCAGGAGGAGTTATATGGTGATGCTAAAAGAATCCTATATTTTAATTGAAATCATAAATCTTCCTCCCCTCTAAATGATACTCCCAAATTTTACTACTCAGTGAACAACAGGCCTGACTGATCTCTGGGAAAAGCAGGCAGAGTTCTGTGAGGGCATTAATACATGACCACATGACTGGATCTAGAGCACTTCAGGATATATTTGCTTCCTCCTAGACAGCCTCATTGCAACTCATAGAAATCAAATGCAGAGTTACATACACCCAAATCACTGAAAGTCTCCAGGATATTTAAAAGCAAATTAAGTGGGCAGACACTGGAGAATGGAGCAATTACTATTCTTTGTTAATAGAAATTAGAAAGCCATGGTTTTGCTACTGTGTAATCCACAGTCAACTGACTTTACTATTTGGAACTTCTGTAAAATGGAAACAATAGTATCTGCTATGAATTTCTTCCAGTGATGTGTGAGTGATTAGGGGAATTATTCTCAATAAATATTTATTGAAAACCGAACATGTAATAGACACTGCAGTAGATAAAAACAATGCCGTGGTGAGCAGGAGAGTCAATGTCTCTGCTCTTCGGTAGCACTTGCTATTGAATACTCTCCCATTCAAAGTACAGTCTACCCAGTAGGAGCTGGTTGTAAATACAGAATCTCAGGCCCATCCTAGACCTACTGAATCAGAATCTATTTAAGCAAGGTCCTCAGGTGATTAATATGTATGTTCAACTTGGATAAGCATTGATCTAGCAGTTATTTTGAAAACTAATTCTAAAGTTAGGAAAGTGCTATGAAACCATTTTTAAAAGGCCAGGAGCTCATAAGTCTAAGAAAAAGAAGACACGTGTTGTATTTGAAATTTCAAAGAAATATGCAGGTGTGTTTCTTAAATAAGATGATTCCTTTTAAAGCTATAGGAAAACATAAATTACTATTTATATTATTATTAGACATATTCATTTTAATACTAGATGAGTTTGAGAATAATGGCAGGAAAATATCTGATATCTCTGGAGAAACTAAACACTTAAGCTCACATCAAAGAAGGTAAGAGGGATGGAGTTAACCGGTTCAAATAAGTTTAATTATGGAATCATCCTTAGGTGATTCTTGAAAAATTTTATTTCTTAGTATTTGCTCTTTGTGAAATCACAAACGAAAAACATTAAATGGAAAAATTTATTCCCTTTTGGGAAAGAAAGTACAGCTAAGGCAGAGAGTAAAAGAAACAGAGAAATGAGAAAGAAATTAACAGAGATGACTTGAGACAAAAAATGAGTCCAAAAGGCAAAGAATAATTTAGAAAGTATATACTCTGTGTCTCCTGTGGGTGCTCCAGACATCAAAAAGAAGAATATAATATATTTCAGGGCTTGATATTTCTGAAAGTCAGAACAGCCACAAAGTGCTGTCAGCAATTTAGCAGAGACACTATGTCAAGGACAAAATCCACACCCACAACTTACACAACCAAATAGCTTGCAAATGACAAGTTTTGTTGGAATCCTCTTATCACGACAAACATCCTCAGTATTCTAAACAGTGTCATGAAGGAAGGAAAAAGAAAAAATTTCTGAGCCTGCAGCACTAATTTTCTGTGGAAATAAAAAAAATTGAACAGCTCTATACAAAACTGTTGCTCATGGACAAGAATCGTTATAAATTTTATAGACAGTATACATGTGAAATACCCACTCTCAAGCATTGTTTCCTAAATGAAAAATAAATAAATAAATGTGACTTTTGTTGTTAAAGAACAGTCAGCTTTAGTTTGAGGACTAAAAAGATTCTGGAATGGACCATCCTGTTATTGATTTTAAGCTTGCTAGAGGAACTAAGTACTGGGAACACAGCCAAAAATAGTGTGCCAGAAATATCGGATTAAACACTTTCCAAATTGTGCTACTTGGACAACACACTATTCAGTGACAAAGTGCTTAATAACCTAAGACAACAAAATCCAGTTCACCTTGTCCTTGGGAGGTATTTATAGTGTGATGCCAATATAGCTTCAATCCATCTATTTAACAAATATTAATTAGGCCACTAATATATGCCAGTCATGGTGAGTTTAGCAAGTATTCAGTCAAATTGAACATATGAAAATCATGGTAGCAACTGAATAAATGTCAACCTTGATGTTTGGGAAAGCATCCCCAAATTTATCTTAAGTCCTGTAGGTGGCTTCTGTAACATTCCCTATTGGCAATGTCATTGCCTAGATGTTGCCAGTGGTGAAACTGGTTAACTGTAAGGCTATCAAGTGATTGGATTGTTGTATACATGACGTTGACATGAAGTGTGGAGGTGAAAGAAGTCTCAAATAGAAAAAACAAAAATAATGTAATAGTATTGACCTTTAAACACTTTGAGCCAACTGTAATGATAGTCATTACTGTAAATTCATAGAGTGATGCAAGTTGCAGACTCATTGCCTCGCTGGCCGCAGGGGGAAAAAAAAAAAGAAACATTGCAAACTATATTCCTTTTATCATATTGCTTGTGCATTTAGTCTTACATTTAGACAGGTAACTTCCTGTCTTATTTTCCTTCTTCTCAGCTATAAGGTCCCTGCAGTTAGGAATTAGACTTAGTGTGGTTACCATTTTATTTGTTGCAAGTAGCATAATGTTTGACATTCATTCATTCTAAACCTTTATTGAGCATGTGTTATGTGGCATTGTTGTCCTACCCAGTAGAGAATGGAGTAGTCAACAAGAAAATTATGGTCCCTGCATTCTCAATTCTTACAAACTAGTGAGGAAGATGAAAATTAACCAAATGATTTTACTTGAGGTGAGGATCCAGTGTTATAGAAATGTATTATAGGGCTACCTATTTGAATGCAGGGTCAGGAAAATCTTTCTTCATGGGAGTGTATTAATCTGTGACCCCTGAAATATGGTGTTAGCTTGTTAATATGGAAAAGGAAGAGATGACCCAGGTAGAAAAAAGCACCTGCAAAAGCCTTCCGCCTAGGAGGAGCTTAGCACAAAAAAATAAAACCAAGGCTCATCTGGATGTATCTTAGAAAATAAATACAGGGAAGTAGCACAGGATGAAGTTGTATTTTTTTGGCTGGAAGTGAGCTTATGCATGGCCTTGGGGTCAATTAGGGATTTTATTTATTTTTTAATGTATTTTTTTATTTTTTTAAATATAACAAGGATATGAACATTTATTTGTTCAGATAATAAATACATAAACTGAACACCAGATGAATAACAAAATACTCTGTAGAAAATAGGGCTTCTAATTTTCACAAAAACTGGAGATGTAAAACTTATTAAAATTTACATATTTCATTTTATAATCTCTACAATTATTTGAAATAGCTCTCTAAAGTCCTCCAAACACATGCAAATATCAAATTAGTTACAATAGAGGAAGATGAATAAATTTTTGAAAGGCAAATTAGTTTCTAAGCAAGTTAACAAGAAGTCTTCTTAATAAAAATAAATCAAGAGCAGAAATTAAATATCTAAGTTTCGCAACATAAATTGCATAAAAAATCAATAAAGCCGAATATAAAAACAATGGCACTTCAAAAAGTTCATGGAAAAATAGAATTGAAAGATAATGGAAATCTTTCCATGAACTTTTAAAATTTGTTTGTTTAAATGTTTCCTGTTTTTTTTTTTTTTTTTAAGACTAATGTCATAGAGAATACATCCTCTGACCACAATAATAGAAGGGAAATTAGAAAACTCACAAATGTGTGGAAATTAAAAAGCACTCTCATAAATAAACAATGGGTACAAAGAAATATTACAGGGAAAATAAGGAGTACTTTGAGATTAAGATCAAAACACAACGTATCTAAATTTAAACGATGCGGGGCTCATGTGATGCTTAGAGGAAAATTTATACTTGTAAATATCTATATTAAAAATAAGAAAAATCTCAAATCAGTATTGTAAACTTCTATTTTAAGAAAATAGAAAAAGTAGAGCAAACTAAACCAAAAGCAAATATAAGTAGGAAATAACAAAGATTACAACAGAAATGTGTAAAACAGGGAATTAAAAAACAACAAAAAATAAACAAAACCAAAAGTTGATTCTTTAAAAAGATCAACAAAATTTGCAAATCTTTATCTAGACTGACCAAGAAAAAAGAGAGAAGACCAAAACTACTGAAATCAGAGATAAAGAAGGGGCATTATTGCATTGTCTCTATGGCTTTTTGTGGTGGAAAGATTGAGTTTCTCTCTCTTTCTCATTTGCATTTTTATTCTATCAGTGTGTTTTGTTCTTTCTGTGTATTCATGGTAGTGATTATCATTTTTTGGATTCCAGATGCAGGACTTCCTTGAGCATTTCTTGTAGGGCTGGTTGTGTGGTGGTGAACTCCTGCAGCTTTTGTTTGTCTGGAAAATACAGTACTTTTTCCTCATTTCTGAGGATAGTCTTGAAGATACAGTATTCTTGGATGGCAGGTTTTTTCTTTTAGTATTTTGAACATATCATCCCATTTTCTTCTGGCCTGTAGAGTTTCTGTTGAGAAGTCTGCTGTTAGTCTGATAGGGGCTGCCTTATACGTGACTTGACACTTGCTTCTTTTAAGATTCTTTGTCTTTGAGCTTTGCCATTTTGAGTATAATGTGTCTTGGAGAGGATCTTTTTTGGTTGAATCTGGGGATCTTTGAGCCTCTTGGATCTTCAGATCCATGTGTCCCCATATACCTAGGAAGTTTTCCATTATTATTTTATTTTATCCATGCCTATTCCTTTCAACTCCCCTTCCAGAACACCCATGATTCGAATGTATGCATGCTTAAGCTAGTCTGCTAGTGCTCTTAGATTTTCTTCACTTTTCAATTTTTTTTTCTTTTTTTTTTTTGTCTGTCTGGGTTATTTTGAAAAGCCTGTCTTCAAGATCAGAAATTCTTTCTTCTGCTTGTTCTAGTCTGTTGCTTAAACTCTCAGTTGTGTTTTTGTTTTGTTGAGTGAATCCTACAGTTCTATGAGTTCTGCTACATTCTTTTTAAAGTATTAATATCTTTGTAAATTTTGTCCTTCATATCCTGGATTTTTTTCTCATTTCATTATGTTGTCTAACTGAGTCTTCTGTTATCTCAGTGAGTTTTCTTAAGATTGTTGCTTGGAATTCCTTTTCAGTCATTTCAAGGATTTCATGCTGTATAGCATCTGGTATTTGAGAATTACTGTTTTCTTATGGTTGTGTCTTATTTTCTTAGGTTTTCATATTTCTAGTATTTCTATGTTGATGTTGGGTCATGTGATGGAGCAGTTGCTTCCTCTATTAGTCTGGAGAGGGCTTTGAGAAGAGAGACTTCCTCTTCTTTTTCTGGTCTCCACTCGTGACTTTCATTGTGCCATTGCAGTTGAGTATCCAGCAGGCCACTTGCACAGTGACAGTGGCTACTGCTGTGATGTCAAGCCACTTTTTCAGCTGCTGTGGTTGTGGCAGTGGCTGTGGTAGGCCACCTGTGCAGAAGTGGTATTTTTGGGGTACTCTCTTGCCTGCTTTTGGGCAGGGGGTACTGCCTTCAAATCCTTGCCTATGACCCTGGGAGTGCTGACTTGCCTGCATCTGGGTGGAGGGGCCTGAGGCTCTTGGTGCCTTGCTTTGGACGAATTAGGGGTTTTAGAATTTATAGGGTTTTAAACAGGGGTCTGAGATGACATCATTTCTATTTGTCAAAAGATGAATCCAGCTACCTTGTAAAGAATGGATATGAGTGGACCAGACTAAATGACGCAAGACTGGTCCTTGGTGCCTTGCCTTGGACGAATTAGGGGTTTTAGAATTTATACGGTTTTAAACAGGGGTCTGAGATGACATCATTTCTATTTGTCAAAAGAAGAATCCAGCTACCTTGTAAAGAATGGATATGAGTGGACCAGACTAAATGACGCAAGACTGGTTAAAAGACTTACTGTGTTGAAAGTGAGGGAGGACAATGAATTGGACCAGAGTGGTCCAATAGATTAGCTATTACTCAGCAGTGAAAATGAATGATCTGCAGCTATTTCATCAGTATGAATGAAGCTGAAGAATATAATGTTGAGTTAGAAAAGCAAATTTCAGAATTTCAGAATTTAAAATTTCAAAATTTCAAATTTAGTATTATCCTATTCTTATAGATTTTAAAAATAGACAAAACATAATTAATTATACAAGAAATTATACAGGTTCATGTATATGTGCAGTGGAACTATAATGACAAGAAGAAATGATTACTAAAAAATTGAGGGAAATGTGATGGGGTGAAGAAAATGCAAGATTCAAATTATTGGCATACTGTTATTTCTTTAGCTGGATGGTGGAATAGGGCATTTATCATTTGTACTTTAAAATGCATGTGTACATCTTTTATACTCTTTTGTTGTATATTATACAGTTTTTTATATTAAAAATGGTTGAATGAATGAGGAAATGCAAGTATTTCTACTGTTATAAATTGACATGAATCTAACAATTTTGATCAGCATAAATGATTGTTCATTTATTCTTTTATGCATGCAAGAATGTTCTTTAGAACCCACTGGTCTATACTGTGAGGGTAGAGTAGACTCTGAGGATACATGGAACTTATTATTTAGCAGGCAGAGCAGGTAATAAAAACATGCTGAAAAATAGAAAATTTTATATACCCATAAATGATCTGGGGAAAAAGTAAAACAAGACAAAACAAAACAAAAACAAACCAAGTAGGGGCAAAAGGGAGTATCACTATTGAGGCAAGGGTGCTTAACATTAGAAGAAAAAAGAAGCTCCCTTGAAAGAGGTGACAACTGGTTGATCTGAAAACACTGACTATTTAAATCTAAAGCTGGGGACACGTTCCTGAACTTAAAGTGATGTCTAAGTTGCGACTACTTGAGTGTCCCAGTTTGAGCAACCTGTCTGTAGTTCTCTTTTTCTAGCAACTTAAGTGCAATAGTGGATAGCAGGGGATTAAAAAAAAAGACATAGTAGTCTAAATTACAGAAAAAGTTGTAAACTGAAATTTGGGAATCTTATGTTCTGGTGTAGACAAGTTGTGCAATTTTCTCC
The DNA here is from genome assembly GCF_000696425.1 of Galeopterus variegatus. Classification (NCBI taxonomy): domain Eukaryota; kingdom Metazoa; phylum Chordata; class Mammalia; order Dermoptera; family Cynocephalidae; genus Galeopterus; species Galeopterus variegatus. The sequence goes on along the minus strand of NW_007726816.1, from coordinate 369,607 downwards.
CATCTTCAGTTTTGTAAATTATAAAAGCCAGAGTTGGATTATATGATGTCTAAGGTTCTTTGTAGCTCTAAAAGTGTATGATGAAAAAAAACCACTGTGAAGTATTTTTAAAGAAGTTATTAATTAGAGTAAGTGAAATATGTATGTGTATGTGTAAGAATTATTTAAATTAGCTGTGGCCACCTGACAATTATTAAAACCATTAGTAAATAACAATATCCTTGTTCATAAATAAAACAAGATTTTCTTTACAATGATGAAATTCTCATGAAATATTTTGCATATTCAAATCAATGGATTCAATATATGGGTTTTCATGTGCAGGAAGATGAGGGTTTCATTACATGGTGGTTCCACTATGTAGATTTTCATATTCATAATGGGGTGCTCATTTGATGCAGACACATATTAACTTTCTATTAAATAAGGATTTCTTCATAGGTAAAGCATGGGTAATGATGGTTTAATCCCTCTTAATTGGGCAATAGTTTCTCAGACTTACAAAGCTGTGGTTTTAGAACTGAGTTGTGATAAGTAGGGAAAATGGAAGACAATCTGTTTTTACTTGTAGCTTGATTGCAAGGTCTGATTTTAAATGTGAGTATAATCTAATGAACTGGGCTTCGTCTCCATAATTTCATCAGCCAGCTTATCTCATGAAATCAACAAAAGTCAGACTGGGTCAACCTTTCACCAATTTACTAACTGTACGACTAATGTAGTATTCTTTGCTTCTTATCATCTTTGGACATTTTACTGAGATTAAACCCAACTTTTCAAATGTATTGCCTCTGTTGATTGTCAACATATGAGAGTTCAGTTACAAAATGTAACAAAGCATCTGCAACACAAGTTTTTCTGTCTTGCTGCATATGTTGTGCTAAGCAGCGAAAACATTTTTCTCTATTATCATTTTACTGTATTGAAAAAAATTTGAAGTTGGAGTTTTTAAGAGAAGTTACTTGACACAAACATATTATATAAAATTTAATCTGAGCGTGGCTTTTAAAAATAAGAGTTTCTCTGTGGCCAAGAATAGCTTCAAGGCTGAAAATCAACAAACCATATTTTATAATTTTAATTTTTAAAATTCTTTTTTCTTTTATTTGAATATATATTTAGGTTTTTGCTCAGTTTTCTTGTTTGAAATCAATACATACTTTGTGTAGATACAGAGGCTGAATTATGGAATTTCAGAATGACTTCAATTATTGGAGTTGACATTAAAAGAAAAGAGTATGGCTTGGCTTCAAATAATTAACATCCTGTACATTTTTGGAAAATGAAAAATGATGAGCAAGTTTCCTCACATGTATATAAGAAAAAGTGAAGAGCTAATCTATTAGCACATTAATTAAGTAGAGTAAGGTTAATATTTTATACAGTCATTCATTCTTATAAATGTATTTTAGTCCATTCTGCCTATCAGAGAGAGAAGATATACTTCAGTCTCTGAAACGTGAGATTCTCTAGTATTTTTTGAAGTGTGTTTCATTGGCTATTTGTACTGTATAATGCTCTGGTGAAAATAGTGTTTCTTTGTCAATTCAGTTTGGAAATTTCTTAACATTCTTTCCATTTCTCAGGGAGTGAAAACAGGCATTTCCATATGAAAGGCTCTGAGAATTTATGGTAAAGAAAAATCTGTTTAACTTTGCTTGACTGATGTTTTCCTGCCATCCTTGTGTATGGATCTCTTTTTGTTATGGATATTTTTTTCAGGTAATGCCTGTAACCATTCTATAGAACTAGAAGCACTCTTTGGGGAAGATTTGAATGGTGATAATAGCATCAATCTCATTTTAAAAATAATAACAATAACTAATGGTATAACAAGTAACAATAGGTGATATTTATTAAGCATTTACATGTCAGATTCTCCTTGCTCTATGCTCTTTTCATATATTAATTTGCTTAGTGCTCAAAGAACCACCATGAGTTAGGTGCTTTAATTTTCCCTATTTTATTTTATTTTTTTATTTTTATTTTTATTTTTTTTCCTTTTTGTCTTTTTTTACTGACCGGTAACAGGATTGAAACCCTCGGTGTTGCGCCCGCACCGTGCTCAGCCAGTGAGCAGGAACCGATCTCCACATGGGATCCGAACCCTCAGCAGGAGCGCCGCCGCGCTCCCAAGTGGGGAACTCTCCAGTGCGCCACTGGGCCGGCCCATGATTTTCCCTATTTTAGAGATAAGGAAACTGGGCCTCAGAGTAGTGAAGTAACTTGCCCAGGGCTAGAGAGCTGCATGTGCAGAGTCCAGACATGAACCTGAGCATTCTTGACCCAGAATCTACTTGCTTCACTCCTGTGTCTTAACCCTTAACTTTTCGAGGCCTCGGTTTACTTCTCTGCTAAAAAAAGAGATTGAATGCAACTGCATCTGAGTCTCTTCTGTATGTAAAGTGCTACATTTGTCAGAGGAATGCTGAAAAATAACAATTCAACATAATTACTAATACCATTTATGCACCGATTTCTGTTAAAATAACAAAAAATTATCTCTCATATAGCACTATACTTAAGACCTGAAATAATTAATTATTTGAATTTTTATGAGCTTTTTGATGATTGATGCTACTCTAACAGTGTTTTGTAGTCATTTTACGTATCTGGACAAACATACACAGCAAAATTTTCATATTAAATTTGTCTAGTTTTATTCTGGAACAGATACTTCTGCATGAGATACAAATTTAATCCAAATTCTGAGATTTTGTAATTAACTGAGCTGATAATAATTGGTCTGACTTTTGAGACTCATCATGAAAAAAATTGAAGCTTACTACAAAAGACATATTGTGAAAAATACAGCATTTACTTTCAAAATCGTTGGTAGGATATGTGGCACAAAGAATAATGATTTATAGTAATGAATACACCAATAAAAATAAATATAAAATAAAAAAGCAAATAAATGAAAATTGTAACTATCTTTTATTAAGCGTTTATTAAGTACCAGGCACTATACTGGATTTTCGTCTCACAATAATCTTTTGAAATAAGTTTTAATTTTTCCAAAAATAAATATTAATGAGAAAGTTATGTTCAAGGAAATTAAATAAATTGCTCAAAGTCATAGAATTAATAAGTAACAAAGCCAGGATTCAAACCCTGAGTTCTTTGATTCCATATCCTAGACTCTTTCCAATCTACTACTTTCCATGTCAAATCAGGTGTTTGAGGAGTTTAGACATTACTTTAAACCAAAATTATAAGGTTTAAATCTTAAGTATCTTTTTTATGTTTATTAACCTTTTTCTGTTTCTTATAGTCAGAACATTTTAGTGTTATGTATTGAATTTAGTTATAAATATTTTTAAAGCAATTGATAATCATCAATTTTTTATATTTTCTATAAAATATGACTTACAGTTCTATGAAAGGGGTTTGCTTGCCTGGTATTATCCATCTTGAGTACCAGAAACCTGACTGCAGTAGCCAGCTAAAGTCCATCTTATAAAATATATAGAATACAAATTATAACAAAAGGCTTTGTGGACACCGGTTTAGCTTCAACTCAATGAAATAAAGGAAATTTAGAAACAGCTTACTAGAAAGTTTTATGCCACAATTATAAATTATACATAAATTGTGATTATTTTATAAATATCCTGTTAGGTGGTACTGAGAAAATGCAGTGACTCCTAGGTCTGTGACTAAGAGAATGAAGTTCCTCACTGTTTTTTCTCAGGGCTTCATTCATTATCTCTGTATCAATCACATCCATGTTTATAACTCCCACAAATTTTCGCCTTTATAAGGCTCAAGAACAGTATATCAAATCTGACATTATCAAATGTCAAGTAAATATTTCCCCTTGGATCTTTCATAGATTCATTAACCTCAACACTTTCAATACTGTCAATATATTCATTTCTTAACATATCCACTCTTCCTTCAGGATTCCCTAATTTAGCACATTATGATCTACCCAATTGCTCAAGTCAGAAACTTGGGCAACATGCTTGATTTGTCATTCTCCCAAACTCCCTACACCCAAACAATTGCCAATTTTTAAAATATATATCCACTGAATAGCCTTCAAATCAGCCCATTTTTCTCCATCCTCTTCCCATCTCCTGAGTCTAAGACAAGACATCATTTTTTATACATGACTTAAATAACTTCTTAACTGGCCTCAAGGCACCTGCTCCTGCCACCCATGCAATCCTTTCTCCACACTGTAGCATGATGGATCATTTTAAAATGTAAGTTTTCATTCTGTCCCTCCTGTATTTAAAATCTTTCAGTGTCTTCACACTGCTCTTAGAATCATGTCCAAATGTCTTCGCACTGCTCTTAGAATCACATCCAAATGTTTAAACAGGGCCTCCAGGGCTCTGCATAATATGACATAACTAATCTTGAAACATGTAAGTTTTCATTCTGTCCCTCCTGTATTTAAAATCTTTCAGTGTGTTCACACTGCTCTTAGAATCATGTCCAAATGTCTTCGCACTGCTCTTAGAATCACGTCCAAATGTTTAAACAGGGCCTCCAGGGCTCTGCATAATATGACATAACTAATCTTGAAACACTTCCCACAATTTCCTGCCTATTCTATTCCAGCCATATTGATCTTCTGCAGCATGCTGTATTCTTCTCTTCCTCAAAGTCAATGCTTCTTCAGTTAGTTGAAATTAAGGTTTATTGTGTTACAGAAAGCTCAATAACACTGGATTAAAGAGGTAGTTTATTTCTCTTTTATATAAAAGTTCAATGAGTGATCCCAGTGCTGTGTTAGCTGGGACCCATGATCTTGATGTTCTACCATGCATGGCCTCAACCTCATTGTCCATAGAGGCATCTGTGACCTAGGAGAAGGATGGACAAAAGAACAAAGTAGAAGAGGCAAAATGTCCATGTATTGGACCAACATTGGAAAAGGATCCAATATGCTACCATCCATATTAATAAGTCATTATTACCCGAAGTTCATAGATTACATTAGGGTTCACTCTTAGTTTTGTATGTTCAATGCACTTTGAAAAATGGTAATTACATGTATCCAGCATAGTATCATACAAAACATTTTCACTGCCCTAAAAATCTTCTGTGCTTCACTTATTTATTCTTCCCTCATTGCAACTCCTGTAAACAAGTTATCTTTGTACCATCTACATAGTTTTGTCTTTTATAGAATATCAGCGTAGGTGAAGTCACAAAGTATGTAGCCTTTCATGTTTGCTTCTTTCACTTAGTAGTATGCATTTAAGGTTTCTCCATGTCTTTTCAAGGCTTAATGGCTCATTTCTTTTTAGTGCTGAATAATATTTCATTGCCTGGATGCACAAGTTTATTTACCCATTCACCTCCTGAAGGTCATCTTAATTGCTTCCAAGTTTTGGCAGTTATGAGTAAAGCTGCTGTTACCATCCGTGTGCAGGTTTTTGTGTAGACATAAGTATTTAATTCATTTGAGTAAATAATACAAAGGAGCTCAATTGTTGGATCCTATGGTAAGAATATGTTTAGTTTTGTAAGAAACTTCCAAGCTGTCTTCCAAAGTGTCTTTACCATTTTGAATTCTCACCAGCAATGGTGAAAATCCCTGTTTCTCCACATGCTCATCAGTGTTTGGTGTTGTCAGCACTTCTGGCCATTCTAATAGGTATATAGTGGTATTTTATTGTTGTTCCAATTTGCAATTCCCTAAGGACATGATGTTGAACATCTTTTCATATGTTTATTTGCTATCTGTCTTTGGTGAGTTGTCTATTCAGGTCCTTTTCTCATTTTTTAATTGGATTTTTATTTTCTCATATTGAGTTTAAGAATTTTTTTTTTTGTATATTTTGGGTAACAGTGCTTTATCAGACATGTCTTTTGCAAATATTTTCTCCCAGCCTGTGGCTTGTCTTCTCATTGTCTGACAGTGTCTTTTGCAGAGCAGAAGTTTTGATTTTAATGAAGTCCAGCTTACTAATAACTTCTTGATTGTTTGTCTTAGTCTACTTGTGCTGCTATAACAGAATACCATAAACTGGGTAGCTTATAAACAGCAGAAATTTATTTCTCACAGTTATAGAGGCTGGGGAGTCCAAGATCAAGGTGCCAGCAGATTCAGTGTCTGGTGAGGGCCTGCTTTCTGTTGCACAGATAGTGCCTTCTAGCTGTGTCCTCATATGGTGGCATGAGCAAGGCAGCTCCCCGGGGCCTCTCTTATAAAGGCAGTAATTCCATTCATGAGGGCTCTATCCTCAAGACTCAATCACCTCCCAAAAGCCTCTAACTCCTAATAGCATCACATTGGGAGTTATTCTTTTAACAGATGAGATTTGAGGGGACATAAACATTCAGACCACAGCAGTGTTGTATCTAAAATATCATTGCCATACCCAAGGACATCCAGATTTTCTCCTATGTTATCTTCTAGTAGTTTTACAGTTTTGTGTTTTACTAGGCTTATGGTCTGTTTTGAGTTAATTTTTATGAATAATGTAAGGTCTGTGTCTTTGATCCATTGTATTGCCTTTGCCCCTTTGTTGAAGATTAGTTGATTGTATGTAAGTCTGTTTGTAGGATATTCCTTCTGTTCTATTGTCTATCTGTCTACTCTTTCACTGATACCCATGAGTTGATTACTATAGTTCTATAGTAAGTCTTGAAGTGAGGTAGTGTCAGTCCTCTGACTTTGATTTTCTTCAATATTGTGTTGGCTATTCTGGGTCTTTTACTCTTCCATACACATTTTAGAATTAATTTGTTGATGTCCACAAAATAACTTGCTTGGATTTTGACTGGTACTATGTTGAATCTACAGATCAAATTGGGAAGAAATGACAGCTTGACAATATTGAGTCTTCCTATACATGAGTGTGTAATATCTCTCCTTTTACTTAGTTCTTTGATTTCTTTTATCAATATTTCTTGTTTTTCTCATATAGATCTTGTATATATTTTATTAGATCCAACAATATTTTTGAAAATTTAGTCATTCAATTATTTATGAAAATTTAAAAACTGTCCACCTTTCCAGCTAGACTGTAAGCTACATGAGATCAAAGTGCACAACTTCATTTTTATTACTGTACCCTTAGTGATGCATGATAGACATTTAAGAAATATTTGTTAAATAATGAATAATAAATTAATTAATGCCAATCATCCATTGATGGACATTTAGGTTGGTTCCAGGTCTTGGCTATTGTAAACAGAGCTGCAATGAACATGGGGATGCAGGCATCCCTTCGACATGATGATTTCCATTCCTCTGGGTATATACCCAGGAGTGGGATTGCTGGATCATATGGAAGATCTATTTGTAGTTGTTTGAGACACCTCCATACTGTTTCCCATAGTGGTTGTATTAATTTACAGTCCCACCAACAGTGCAGTAGTGTTCCCTTCTCTCCACACTCTCGCCCGCATTTGTTATTCACCATCTTTTTGATTATAGCCAGTCTAACTGGGGTGAGGTGGTATCTCAATGTAGTTTTAATTTCCATTTCCCTGATGACTAGTGATGTTGAGCATTTTTTCATGTACCTGTTGATCATTTGTATGTCTTCCTTTGAAAAATGCCTATTCAGCTCCTTTGCCCATTTTTTAATTGCATTATTTGTTTTTTTACTGTATAATTGTTTGAGTTCCTTGTATATTATGGATATGAATCCCTTGTCAGATGCATAGTTAGCAAAAGTTTTCTCCCATTCTGTAGGTTGCCATTTCCCTCTGTTGATTGTTTCCTTTGCTGTGCAGAAGCTTTTTAGTTTGATATCGTCCCATTTGTTTATTTTTTCTTTTGCTGCTTGTGCTTTCAGGGTCCTGTTCATAAAGTCTGTGTACAGACCTAGTTGCTGGAGTGTTTCACCTATGTTTTCCCTTAGCAATTTTACAGTTTCAAGTCTTATACTTAAGTATTTAATCTATTTTGAGTTGATTTTAGTGTATGGTGAGAGGTGCATATCTAGTTTCATTCTTCTGTCTATGAATATACAGTTTTCCCAGCACCACTTGTTGAAGGGGAAGTCTTTTCCCCAATGTAGATTTTTGTTGCCTTTGTCCAATATCAGATGGCTGTAAGCCTGAGGGATGATTTCTGGGTTCTCAATTCTACTGAACTGGTCTGAATGTCTATTTTTATACCAATACCATGCTGTTTTGGTTACAATACCTTTGTAGTATAATTTGAAGTCAGGTAGTGTTATGCCTCCGGCTTTACTTTTCTTGCTCAGGATTGCTTTGGCTGTTCAGGATCTTTTGTTGTTCCATAGGAAAGGTAAGATTGTTCTTGAATAATATATTGTGCTTCTAAATCAACAAATCTTGCAGTCTGCTTTTCTTCTGGGTATCATCATATGTGAAATAATAAATATCTTAGTTCTTTAAATTAATTTTAGTGCCTGGGTTAAGGGAAAAGTTTGGATATTTTTAACTCCTTTTAGCTTGAAAAGTTCCTGTTTGAGGTATACCTAAGCTAAAATCAAGTATCTCCATTGGATAGTAGCATAAAGATCCTGACACTTCTTTGTTGACACTATTTTTTATATCCATCTTCTTCTGGGAAAAGTTTGGATATTTTTAACTCCTTTTAGCTTGAAAAGTTCCTGTTTGAGGTATACCTAAGCTAAAATCAAGTATCTCCATTAGATAGTAGCATAAAGATCCTGACACTTCTTTGTTGACACTATTTTTTATATCCATCTTCTTCTCACATCCATTTCTAGGAATACGCTATGTGCTTTAGTTCTAGTGTTGGCCATTTTTGCACACATTTTTTAACTGGATTCTATGAGGTCATAAAGTGGGTAATTTTTGTTTATTCACATGGAATATATATCTCCTTTTAAAATTCCAAGATACAATACTTATCACTACCTTAAATTATTGGCATATAAAAGTAATGACCTAAAATTTGCCTTCATAAAAAAATCCTTATAGAGTATTTTAATATCTCCTCAAGTAGGCTTTGTCTATTTTTACTCTTAATTATCAAATTTCTCTCTCCACACACACACTTACACATGCCATGTTCTCTGTCTCACAAACACCCTTTTAAACTCCCACAATTATCTTTGTGCTGCCTGCATTACTTGGAAATGAGAGGAATTTGAACTGTTAAGTGGATTAAAAGGTTAATTGCTAATGTTAGATTCTTTCCTGAAAAGACCATTTTGACCTATACAAATTTCCTGTGTAGAAGCTAGGAATCATTGAAATACAATTAAAGAAATTAGTCTTATCTCTAAGGTTACTGCTTTTATGTAACCATTCCAATGTTAGTGTCTTGGCAACTGATATTTTTTTATATACTGTTTTAGGAAAAAAACCTCTGTCTTTTTATACTACTACATTTGGAAAATTATGATCTGTAAACTTTGTTTCTACCAACAAATATTTTGAGAAAATATTTTGGAAAATGTCATAAACCTTTGAATAAACCCTGTATATTTCCTTCTTCAAGATATTAGTAGTCTGGAAATAAGTAAGTGCATCTGAATAATTAAGTATATTTCATAAAATATTATATTTTTTATTTTTATTAAATACTTATAATGACAAAATGGGCCTTTAGAGGTGTTAAACACTTCAAGTGTAATATCTTACATAACAATACTCTTTGATAGGTCCCAATGTTATTCTTTAAAGTGCTAGTGAAAAATTGCAATTGTTCTCAGCATACCATTAACATTTAAGCATCTCGTATTCAGTAATGTGAATGAAATGCTTTATGTTTTAAATTTCACCAATGTGTTATTTGCTTGTATTTCCACAGTTTACTTACCTGATAAAAATAAAGCTATTATTGATTTTATTGGGGTTGGTTCATCCTAAATGATCATACTTTCACTTCTACACATTTGATGTTTTTGCTTTGGCTTCAGGAATATTTAAAATATACTGTTTCTTAGGGATATTAAAACACTACACTGAAGAAGTGACATTTAAAACCTTGGCTGTTAATTCCACTCCTGTATCATTTTCAGGAACTTATAGGAGTAGAGAAAACCCTGTGGTAGGGTGTCAAAATTAGTGTCTTATTTCATAAAATTATTGTTTTTCTTTTACCAATTGAGAAGTTGAGGTTCTTAGTTAATAGATTTTAATTTTTACTTTCTTTCTAAAGTAGTCATTTTAGAGACTGTAGGGAAAGTGAAGGAAAATGGACAGGTCCCCTCAGATGTTCAGAATCTTGCCAAGCATTTGATGCAAATATGCATGTGTGCCCACGTGTTCCCTGGCTATTGTCTGACGTAGATGTGTATGGGCACCTAGGTGTTCCTGGGTTGTCTGACTCACACCCAGGTGTCCTTAGTTATCGGACTTAAGTATAAAGGACAAGTGGCTGTGGTCTGTGGCTCTGTTCCACAGGGCCCACTGCCCCCCAGGATGCCCCCCAAACCCTCTATAGGGCATGTGGAGGCTGCTACTGCTGGAGGCTGCTGTACGCTGCTGCTTCTGCTGAGGAAGCTGAGGACTGAGGACTGAGCTCGTGACTGAGCTTGTGACATCTGCCAACAGCTCCCGGGATCTTTCCCAATTACCTAGCTCATGGACTTGTGTTTGAGGGGTCTGGTGACCCAGCCTGGCAAGCAGGGCATCTGGTGACCCATCCTGGCATCTGAGAAATCTGTGACCCAGCTTGTATATGAGGGGTCTGTGACCCAGTCTGTACAATCGGTTTGAAATGTCTATGGGCCCTAGCCTGACGATACAATTGGCTATGTTGGCAGGATTCTGACAATTGCCCTAACCAGACAGAGACCTAAGTCTGTGTTTACATGTTCCATGAAGGAAATGTAGTAGAAAGAAAAGTACTAAAGGAGATTGTCAGGAAGCAAAGAAGAAAACCAAAGCATTAGGGCGTGAAGGCTTAAAAGCAGGGAAACGTGAAACAGTAAGAGAGAAAGGAGTAATGTAAGTACTCAGAGAGAGAATAAATAGCACAAAGAAAAATTCCTATATTTCTGATGCAGAATGTTTGTTAGGCCAGGGTGAATTCATCTGAAGATTAGGTGGTGATTAAAGAGAAAGAGCAAATATAGTTGACTGAGTTAGGCTGGGAATACTCGTTACCTCATGAGAACATTTAATATGGCTTGTCTCCAAAGGCCAATAAACTAACACATGACCCAGCTGGCATGAAGCGCTGAAGCAAAATGGGTCAATACATTAAAGCAAGTGCAGGTAGAAAATTGAAATAGGAAATCATTTCTTATTCCCTTGGTCTCTAACAATTTTTTTTGAAATATAACATACTTAAAAAGAGTATATTAAGAGTGCAAAGCAATGTTTCTCAAACCTAGTCATGCATTAGAAACACTTGGAGAGCATTTGGGAAATGTTGATACCCAAACACCTCCGCCTAACTAAATCGGTGTCAGAGCATTCGTTTTTTTGCTTTTTGTTGCTGTTTTTAAAGCTTCTGAGATGAATCTGTGGTGCAATCGGATTGAGAGCCACTAGTATAAAAAGACTGATAAAAAAATGAGTACTCATATCACTATCACATGGTTAGGAAATATAACATTACCAGTTCCTTCGAAACCCTCTATGTTTCCTTAACAAAATTACCAGCTACTACTCTCTCCACCCAAACATACAAAGTATCCACTTACAACATTTTCCATTAATCATTCCTTGATTTCCTATTATGTAACTCTAAATATTTTAACTTTCAGTTTTCTTATCTTTGGTCTTTATACAAGGGTACACCAAAATGTTCATGGAAAGTTGTATTATCTTTCAATTCTATTTTTCTACTAACTTTTTGAAGTCCCCTTGTATAAACGGAATCACACTGAATGCTTTCTTCTGCAATATAATATTTCACTGAATTATGTTTTTGAGCTTAATCTATTTGATGCATATAATTATTGTCCATTCATTTTCATTGCCAATTAGTATTCTGTAGTATGAACATAAATCGTTTTATTGAAATATACTGCAGAAACTCCTGTAAACCAAGCCTAAACTGTTTCTCACAGTCAATAGATCATAATGAAATCCTTATACGTCTCTAAATATGGATGGAGGGAAGAAGGCGAGGCAGCAGGATTAGGTGCTATAGGCATATGACCATCTGTTCATTCAATTTCCCTGTGCTTTGCAGACCTGCTTTAGCCTATCATTTTCACTCAGTTATGAATTGTTGCTCAGCATGCTCAAGCTATGACTTCGGTGGATCAGTTAAAGCACAGTTCATCTGCACATTTCAAGTTCTCTTGATACTCTATGGTCAAATAGCATCCATTTCCAAGATCCAGCGGCAGCTTTTTCTCAATGAGAATAGTTGTCTGCAGAAGAAGATATGATTTTGCTTCTATTGCTTGTGGGTGTGATTGTGGTTCTTCTATTTGGGCTGGCCAAAGGCTCTGTACAGTGCCGTCCTTGTCCCAGACTGTTCCAGTATCAGTAGACTTTCTGGGTCATAAAATCCAATTGGCAGAAGACGTTTCACTGTGGTCAGACCTGCTACAGAGTCTTTGCTTGCTTTGAGCCCACAACCCTCAGGTTCACAGTTAGCTGTTGAATGAGTCAGAGTAGGACACTCAAATATGACTTTTGCTTTCCAAATCCAAAGGTACCTACTAAACATTGTGACTCTTATTTCTTGGTAAGTGGAACTAAATGTAAAAAATTTGTCTTTAGAGAGGATATCCCAGCACTCTCTACCACTAAACCCCTAGAAACCTCACAAGATGCTGAGCCTCAGAAAGTTTATAGGGCTTATCTTCTGGTACTAATGATCTCCTAAGATACTTACCACATCCTGCTCAAAAGGTCCCACTGACATGATGGCAGCAGCATAGTGCACCCACATGGGATGAGCAGGTGAAGAAGTTCTCTGGGGGCTGATTTTGGCAGAGTGTGAGAATTGACATAGCTTGGAGGCAGTGCAGTGAAGATTCACTGGGCCTGTAACTGGTGTGTCCTCACACTCACACTGCTGACCCCTGGCCAACACTGGATATTCTGGGCAATTCCTTTCTTTAATGTCTCTGTTGCATCCTGTACTGAGAAAACTTAACATGGTGCTCACTTTAAAGGAGAAAATCCTAAAGGAATCTGTTCACACAGTGCATATATCGAAGGGTATGTTTAGCTAAGAGGTAATAAATTGAGACTGACAGAGTAGGCATTGAACAACAAAATAGAAGGATGACTCAGTCAGTTGATGTGAGTCAACTTCTGTCATCCACCACTCTGTTACTAGCACCCTGAGTTCCCGTGTGAAATAGCAATGATGGCACAAATGACATTTGCATGGGCTCCCCTTCACCAAGAGTGCCTCTGTGGAATGCTTAACCTGCAGAAATATAGAGACCAATGTTGTACCCCAGTACAGTACCATCCCCTAAGTAGACAAAATAGTTACTTGGTAGGAGATCAAATGACATTTGCATGGGCTCCCCTTCACCAAGAGTGCCTCTGTGGAATGTTTAACCTGCAGAAATATAGAGACTAATGTTGTACCCCAGTACAGTACCATCCCCTAAGTAGACAAAATAGTTACTTGGTAGGAGATAAGGTACAGCAGGTGATCCACTTGAAGATTTTATATTTTCTGAACCTGCAACTTTAAGTCCAGAGATCCTTCTTTCTAGGGAAGGAATGCTTCCAACAGTGACACAGTTGTGTTCCTATGAAACTTTATGCCACAGTTTATGTCTGTTTACTTTGGATTTCTCATTCCAAGAGACCAGCAGGCAAGTAAAGGAATCACCATACTGGTAGGAGTAATTGACCCTGCTCCTTAGGAGAGCTTCTGTTACACAGTGAAGTCAGGGGAGAATGTTTGGCACTGAAATCATCCAGTTGTGTGTCCCTTAATTTCCTTGCTCAATTTTGATGGTAAATGGATAAGGGGAGCTGTATGGGCAGAGAAGTTTCTGGTGAAGAGTCTCAGAAGTGAGTGTTTGGGTCACCCCACGATATAAGCCACCTGTATGAGCAGAGGTGTTAGCCAAAGGTGAATCTGAATTGGTCAGCAGGGGAGGGAATCGACAAGTATCAGTTACAGCTCCAAAAACAGCTGCAATAATGAGGGCCATAAAATGATCATTAACTTAGTTCTTGTAAATTTACACAGGAAAAGAGGTGGACCAGAATCCTGCGGGAGTCGTTCCCAGATGGGTAAACTTATATAAAAAAGTAGCTCTAAGCACACAGGTGTGGACTTACAGAAGAGGTTGCGGTGAACCACACAGATGCCCCGCTTATTCCCCAGCTGTTAGGAATGTTGACTGCTGACCACTCACAGCTGAACCCTTTGCTAGGCATGGCTCTCTGCCAAGGAGAGCTGCTTTGTCCAAGTTTTTGCCTTCTTCCAGAGGCAGCTGCATTAATGACAGGTCAATGTGGAGGTAAAAATGCCCAGTTCCCTTGTCTAGTTTGGGACATCTTTGAAGGCCATCCAAGTTCCAGAGTTCTTACAGGATTAACTAAGTCCTTTCCTGTAAGTGCATCTCAGCTCAGCTTCTCCCTCTGCTCCATCGCACTTCACTTGCTCCCTGACAATGTTGTTTCTGAGAGCTCTCCCTATAAATCTTCTGAAGGCAAACCTTTTTGTCAAAGTCTGTTCTCTGGGATAACTGAACAATATCCTACAGTCTTTTGCATTCTCATATGTGTGTTCCTTCTCATTCCTTGTTTTTTCCTTGGTTCAGTTTTTTTTTTTTTTTTTTTTTTTTTTTTTTTTGTCCGGCAATGGGATCGTAACCCTCGGTGTTGCCCCCGCGCCTCCCTCAGCCAGTGAGCGGGAACCGGTCTGTATGTGGGATCCGAACCCTCGGCAGGAGCGCCGCAGCGCTTCCCA
>NW_007726816.1:235891-353843 GCF_000696425.1 Galeopterus variegatus | reverse complement strand
TTTTTTTTTTTTTTTTTTTTTTTGTCTTTTTCTGTGTCCGGCAATGGGATCGTAACCCTCGGTGTTGCCCCCGCGCCTCACTCAGCCAGTGAGCGGGAACCGGTCTGTATGTGGGATCCGAACCCTCGGCGGGAGTGCAACCACGCTTCCCAAGCGGCGCACTAGCGCATGCGCCACCGGGCCGGCCCCTTGCTTCAGTTTTTTTTTTAAACCTTTTTTCTAGTTCACTAATCCTGTATTTATCTATTAATTTCTTAGCTTCAGATATATATATGTGTATCTATACACATATATATTTCATTTACATAATGTTCATTTGTTCCTCTTTTATAGATTTTTAACTCTCTTTTAAATTCTCTGCCATATGATCTAGTTTGTCTCTCTTTTTCTCTTTTGTTTTTAACATATTACCCAAGTCGTTGATTCCTAACTCCAACGTCTCTCCTCTCCTTTTCTCATCTTTTCTTGTCTTTGCATTTCTAATAATTTCTTAATGTATGTTGGACATCATAAGTATTGTAAGTCTTGAGACTCTAGATGATATTATCTTTCTGAGCTGGCTAATAGGATTGGAACACCTCAGTCCTACCAGACATTAATCAAAGTAGCGGCTGGATTTCAGTTATAACAAACTCAGTCTACTTCTGATTTACCTCATGTTTGCAATGCTCTCCCTTCCTCTTTGTGGGTGTTTGATTCTGAGTCTGATAGCTCTGATTGTCTTCTCAGGTTTGGAACACTGAAGAAAATTCACCTATGCACCAGAAATAGCCTGACTCATCTTCTACCTTACATCACTGCAAAACAAGGCAAATTCCTTGAAGGTAAGACTATCAGTATGTTTGAGTCAAACTACTTTCACAAGACTTCTGGAGATTTCACTTTGGCTTCTAGAAGCTTTTGGCCTCCTTCTCCAGCCTTCTGTATAGCACCAAAAGTTAGCAAATGTTCTGTGAAGAAAAGTAATTGTGCATTTGCAACCCTTCAGGTTTCTATTTTGTCACCCAGTCCTGAAGAATCATTAAAAGTTTTGCTAGTTTCCCTTTTCTGTAACTGAGGCTCTTTGATGGGTCAAGCCTACGGATTATTTAAAATTATAATATTTGTAATTAATCTAACTTTGTCCAGTTTTGTAGTGATTGCTCTCCTATCCTGACTTTTTATCCTAAAAAAGAAGTCATTTTTGTCATTAGCTTTTAACCCCATTAGTTATACGTGTTATTATTATTGTTTGATACAGTCAATCTTTCAATGATTTATTCATATGTTTACCATTTTCTGTGTTCACAGTACATTTTTACATCTTAGCTTTACTTCTTGAATTAATTTCCTTCTAGAAGTACATTCTTTAGAAGTTCCTTTAATGAACATTTGTTGAGGCAATACTCTTAGTAAATGTTTTGCATGAAAATGTCTTTAATTCACCCAATTCTTGAAATATGGTCTAATTGGGTATAGACTGAAAGTTATTTTCTCTCTGTACTTTGAAGATTTAATCCAATTTCTTCTTGCCTTCCATGGTTGAGAAACATATTGTCAATCTAAACGTAAAGTCTAAATGAAAGTCCTTTGTAAGTGTTGTGCCCTTTCTGTTGGGGCTTGTAATATCTTCCTCTTACATTTGGTGTTCTTCTGTTTCCCTGGATGAGTCTAATTATAGTTTTTTTTTTCTTATTGTTCTTAGGATGTATCTGGCTTCATGAATCTAGAATTAGGATCTATTGGGATCTCCTATCAATTCTGGACATTCCTGTAATTATATCTAAATATTCCTTCTCCCTATTTCTAACTCTCGTACTAGAAGTCCAATTAAATGTTTATATTGTCTCATTATATCCTCTAAATCTTTTACTCTCTTGTCTGTATTTTATGTCTTTTTTCCTCTAAGCTTTATTGGGGATAGTGTTTTTTGACCTACCCACCAGCTTACTAATTCTCTGTTTACCTATGTCTGTTTTGTTAGATCTATTCAAGGAATTTTAAACTTGGGTTATATTTCATCACTACTAGAATTTCTGGAATTGGTTCTATTTCTAATCATCATTGTCAAGATTTATAAACAAATTTTAGAACACCTCTCATGAATTTCTCAAACTTCTTTTTGTATTTTCCACATTTTTCTTTCTATGCCACATTCTAACTAATGTCTTCATGTCTTTCAGTTTATTCATTCTATCTTCAGAATCTAATTAGTGTCTAATCTGGAGTTTCTGAAATTCAGTTATGACATTTTTACTTTAAGAAATTTTATTTGTTCTTTTCTAAATCTGCATGGGAAATTTAGAAACTCTTTTGCTGCTTAATTATGATTTTAATATAGAATTTTATTAATATTAGCATTTTAAACATGCTAATTTTATATTCTCTCTGTGATAATACTAATATTTGTAGCTTTCACATTTTTACTTCTGCAGTTTGTTGTGTGAACCTAAGTAACAGACAAAAAGAGAGGCTCTCTAAAAGTAAATGATATTTATTCAGGAATGGGCATTACAGTGGGAATATGCCATAGCAAACTATGTGCATATTCAGGAAGGTAAAGATGAAGGTTTTTAAAGAAAAAAATTGAAAGGTTACTAATTGTTGTGAGATAATTATCCTTGGCTACAAGAATTAATAACAAAGATGACAGGCAGTTGTGGGCAGATGTTCTTGTAGAAGTATTGTGTGTGTGTGTGTGTGTGTGTGTCTGTGTCTGTGTGTGTGAGTGTAAGTTTGCAATGGTTTTTGTGCATGGTTGTGCTTTTTGCAGTCTTTTGCGATAGTTCTTGTTTTCAGGCATTTATGTGTGAGAAGCCTCCCTTCATGGCCTTCCCTGGTTCTATTTGTTAGGGTCTGTTTTTTTCTAAAAACAAAAGTGACTCCATTTTGGTTCTCACAACTTTTACAGTTGTTTCTGCTCTCCTGTTCGTGGGATTCTTTTCTGTGTTTTGTGATTCTTCCTTGTGATATAATAATCATTGGGGTCTTTTAGAATATTTGGGCATAGATGTAAAGTTTGGTTCCTGAGGGAGAATTTACATTTGATTCTTCAAGGTACCCAGGGACTCTAACAATCAGACCCGTTCTAATTTTTTTGCATGGACTTTTTTTTCCCACCATACCTGTTAGCGCTTATTCCCCGAATCATATTAATATATCATGTATTCATAATAGGTATTATTTCTCTCTGTGGGACAATTTGTTTTTCCTGGTTCATTTATTGTTATAATCAAGATAGATAGACTAAATGCAGTTTAAAATAAACCCTCTTAAAATGTCTCAGTGGCCTAGGAAAGTGAAGGTTTGTTTTCCTCAGGCCAACTCTGATGTTGAGTGAGTGGGCTGTCCCCCTTTATTTCTAACTGTACTGTAGGGAACACTTTACCTTCAAAGGGCCATGCCTGGAAATGGAGTCCATCATTTCCACCCACATCCTCCTGGCCGAAATTCCATCTCACAGTCCCAAACAAACTGCAAGGAAGCCTGGGAGATGTAGTATTCCTTTGTGCCTGGAAGAGAAAAGATTGTGGTGAACATATAATATTGTCTCTGTTGCATCCACCGAGGTTGAAAGGCTTTCAGGTGTTTGGCATGATTTGGGCGTTTCCATTCTGACCTCCCAACTTGCAGGGGACATAGGCTTTTTTATGCCCCACTTAGACAGGCTTGTAGTCTGTTGAAACAAACCCTTGTGAATGCTGGTTTTAGTGCTTTAGGGTTTTATATTGCTGACACTTTCAGCCTCTAGAATTTCCTTCCTTTTTCTATAAGCTCATTCAGTGATTTTTTTTTTAATTCATATTTTGTGTACTATTCTTATGTATTCTGGACCAGGAGGGTTTCTTAGGACAACTAGTCTGACATGTTGATTAAAATAAAAATTAACCTCAGTCTCTTTGAGAAACTATTCTGACACCATCTGCTAGCCCTGCACTGTGGTTTCTCATGATGAATAATAAACTGGGTGATTTCCTCATGTAGAAAGGGTCTAAATTATTAGGACTACCAGATAGTTGCTTCTGTTTCTTAGTAGTACATCTCTCTTTTTCAACTTTATATATGTTTTTTCCAGAATTTTTTTTTTTTCATTTTACACTTAAAATGTAATTGATTATACATATTTATGGGATACAGAGTTGACTATCAGTTTTGGGTACAACATGTGATGCTCAAATTGCAATGATGAACACGCTAATAATACTGATTTGATCAATTTTATATTTTATTTGAACAAGCCAAGTTACTTCCAGGACAAGTTACTTGAACTAAGTTTCCAAGGAGAAGCTGTTATTCAGTTTTCATGTAAATTAGTACTATACCACTTATCTCATTGTCTTCCTCAATTTTGTTTAAGTTTAGTGGGTATTAAAAAATCAGGGCTATATTTTCTTATATCCTGTTAAACACATTTCTGTTGTAAAAAGTAGATTAAAATTATTTTTGAAAATTTTTACATATATTAAGAGGAAGCATCTGATTGAGCACCATTTTGCATTTTAAATCTAAATTAGTTTTAATTAATTCAGTATTTTGATAAAGTACCTTGTGTTTTTGTTATAATATTTCTAAAGGAATCTCAAGAATCTCAATTTGGAAAAATTCTTTTAGCCACAGGTTTCTTT
Source organism: Galeopterus variegatus (assembly GCF_000696425.1). NCBI lineage: Eukaryota > Metazoa > Chordata > Mammalia > Dermoptera > Cynocephalidae > Galeopterus > Galeopterus variegatus. The sequence goes on along the minus strand of NW_007726816.1, from coordinate 349,239 downwards.
TTTCTTTTTATGAACTGATTTCTGGAACTTACCATATGCTTTTGCTATATAATAGAATCACTATTATATAAGGCAGACTTAAGCTTTTTCAAACTCTTTTTCTAGGATTATTTCTTTCAGTTTTACAAATGAATAGGATGATACTCTCTAACTGTTAAAAATTGTTTTCTATATTAAGAAAAGTTGATTGTATGAACTTAATTGACTTAAGCTTAACTCTTTCAGTCTCAGATCTTCAAAATCATGACGTGTACCCTAATACCAGCTTGGTTATAGAAAGTAAGTTTTGCTATTCAAATATTATCATTCTTGAAGCTTTTTTCTATCTTTTGGATTTGACAGATCATATTCCCTTGTCCAAGATAAGAAAGACTGCAGTTTATAAATAGTACTTGCAAGCTGGCTTACTAGACAGCACATATTAGTGTTTGCATTAAAAAAGAAATCCTGTTCTGTGGCAATGTGTAGGTTTTCTCTCAAAGACTATTTTCACTTTATTCACAATTCCAAAAAAGTTTCCAACCTCCGACATGTAATTCATAGTTTTTACAAAAGGGAAAGATTGACTTCTAAAAAAAAAAATACATTGGCAATAGCTAGATATAGAATATAAGCACCAGCTGGGCAGCACAGACAGAGGAAGCTAGAGGATCTGAGGGAAGGGTGGTGACATTTGAATTGGAAAAGTCAGGGAAGATCCAATGAGGTACAACTTGAAATAGTGTATTATAGTTACCCTATGTATATTTTTCTCTTTGTAAAGCTCTAAGATTCCAAACTTTTTATAGGTGGCATTTTCCTTTTTTAGTAGATTTTTTTTTAACCAGTTAAGTTAGCAAAGAGAAAATTTTTATTTATACGTAAAATGCCTGGGAAATTATGTACTACAATTCAAGTATGCAGATTTTTATATCTTAAGGGAAATCTTGTCAGTTGACCCACTGAGATTCTTCCACTAGAGAAATTTCTATGTAACTAAAATTTTTCGAATAATATTTAGGTGTTCCTAAAACTTATCCATTCATCCCAGGTTGAGGACCTCTGCTTAATATATTATAATAATCCGGTTCCAATTGAATCAATTTTGAAAATCTTAAATAAAAAGTAGAGTACAATAAATATGAGTGATTCAGCTCTTTGAAGTAGTTTTTACCACCTTTTCTGTGTCCTTTTCTAAAGTGATTATGTAAGTGTTGCTTTGTGTCATTTTGTTACTAAGATTTGAACTATTAGAAGTTATGCTCCAAGGTGAAATAAAGTGTTCAGAGAACTAGCTAGGTTAATGAGTTCATGGAAGTAAGACTAACCGGTCTAAGAGGATGAGTCTTCTAAGGGAGAGGAGTTTGGAGATGAAAACTGGATATGGTGTCTAGAGATCCAGAATAACTAACTTCTGATAGAGAGCTGTGTATCATTACAGTAAGTTTATACACCAGTAAGGATTAATCAAGAGCATTTGCCAAATCCAATTTCCGAGCCAGCTCTATTGAACTTATCTGGCCAAATACAGATTAAAGGGTTTCACTTACAAACTTACTGAAACAAAATCTCTAGAATTCAAATGAGAATCTCAATATTAAATAGACCAAAAGGTGATTAATTTGCACACCAAATATTAAAAATCACTAACCTAAAATATTTAGAAAGGAATCCGTTGCTCCTAGAGAAAATCAGTAGCTTCTCTAAGAGAAATAATTTCATTGAGCACTTATTAAACTCATACAGTGTGAAAATGCATGCTTAACAAATACCCTTTCTAACGCATAATTTTGTTGCACCCAAACAATGAAAGAAGGTGTTCTTGTCCTCTGGAAATTTGCAATATAGGTTAATTTGATCAAGAGTCTTGTCATTTAGGCCCAAGATAAGAAAAAGAAAAAACGAAAAAGCCTTGTTTTTTGTTGCTACAGTTAGCATTAATTCCAAGAAGTGATTTATTAGAATTTACTGAAAAATTTTGAGGAAGATAATAGATTTCTCATCTTGTAAAAAAATCCCAATGCATGATTTAAAAGTGAAACTTACCTTTGAATTGTAAATATCTATCTCAAATTGCCAAATTTGCAAGAGTGGAAGATGAAGACGAAGCCTGTCTTTTATTTGGTGAATTGATTATTGTACTGTCGGATATCCAGGGGCAAAAATCAAGCAGGAGAAACGAATTGCTATTTGCAAAGTGTTAAAACAACAGCCAGATTGTTTCTTCTTCACTTACTGCGCACAGTATGGGCTGGCACTGCTGTGGTAGCTTAGAAATCTCAAATGCTGTCAGGAAAAACAAAACAAGCCCTCCAGATAGAATAAAAGGGTAAAAAGACAAACAAGGAGGAAGACCAAGAATTTATCTGCACTTGACAAAAGAGTGATATGTTTGCTGACAGACTGGTGGAAACTGCTTTGTAAGGAGGGAGTGATTTTAGGAAATTTCTTTCTTCCATTTTACTGTCTTTGTTCGATGTAGCATGAATGTTGATTTAATTAGCACTGAGTTCTAAGATGTAAAATTTAAGACCCCAAAGCCTATAAACGCTGCATGATGGTATTGACTTGAAGAGTTTTGTTTTTGTTTTTTTGTTTTGTTTCTTTATTTTAACATTTACTTGTACATGTTTGTGCGATACAGTGTGTTGTTTCAACATATGCATATATCACACAATGATTGACGTAGGGCAGATAGCATTGTTTTGTGAGTTCATATATTACTTTGCTGCTTTTAAAAGAAATGTGTTCTCATGAAATTTTTAGTGAGAGAAAGCTGAGTTTATGAAAAGTAAAAAAAAAATAATCTCTTATTTCACAATACTATTTTTAAGTTATTTACCTGGGGTATCGTGCACGGCAAATATTTATTGTGGGAAATAGTCAATCTCTCTCTCTCTCTCTCTCTCTGTGCCTCCCAATAATCTCTTATTTCACAATACTATTTTTAAGTTATTTACCTGGGGTATCGTGCAGGGCAAATATTTATTGTGGGAAATAGTCAATCTCTCTCTCTCTCTCTCTCTCTGTGCCTCCCATAAGAAATACTAAATTTCTGGAAACTTCCTTTTGGTGTAGTTGTAGTATCAATCACTACTATTGTATAGAAATTTTCAGCATAAACACAGGTTGAAATTGTAAAGATATTCTGGTTGCAGTGACTGACAAGATATGCTTCACAAAAACATTGAGTCAATTAGCCATTTTTATGGAAACTGTGGGTTGTTTGACTAAAATGACCAAAATGAACAATTTCATATTTTCTGTTGTTCAGCTCATTTTTGGCATTTGTTTGTTTTCTTTTCAGTGAAATAGAAATACTGTGATATATTTACTCAATGTAGGTCAGTTTTTATCCTTATAATTTTCATAGCATCTTTTTAAGGAGAAGCGTGGGTGGTAACAATCTGTCTATTCCTTTCAATTAAGAGCGCTACAAATTGGTTTTCATCTTTTGCCATTTATCATGTCCTGTGGTTTGACTTAAAAAGTAGAGATGGGAAAAGGGTTACTACTACTAAGACATATTAACTGTGAATACCTACATAGAAATTTCTCCATAGTAGACTCTTTCTCTAAATAATAAATTACTCAAAAAGTAGAAGGTATCACGTTAAAGAGTTTTAGCTCCAGGATGACTAATATGGACTGTAGAATAATGATTTATATTTGTACACCACTTTGACACTTAAAAGGGGTTCATAAAAGATGAGAGAGAGGAAAATAGGATAACAAATGTAAAACTGATGTACTGATTAAAACTACGAATTCACATGCCAGTCCTGATTGCTTCACTACAAGGGTAAGATTCTAAGCTTAAGGACTTAGGAAAAGTTGTGTAATTAGTTTTCTATCAATACATGCACACATGTCAATCCTTTCCAACTACAAAATCAATCAGATATCAATAGAGGGAGTTGGATCACAGGAGGGAAATAATTTAGATTATTTTATTACTTGAGAATGAATGAACACCTTATTTTTTACCATAATTATCTTGAAACCGAAGGTTATCAAATGTTTTTATGTGTTCATGTTCAGCAGACTTCCTGATTATGCTTCCTACTACTAAATAGGTGCTCAAAAAATAGTTTTGAAATAATGAGTGAATGAATGAATGAGGCCTTTTTAAACATCTTAAGAAGGAAAAAATATTCCTATATACAAGTATGTAAAATTGTATATACATGATACATGTTACAGTATGTATATAAACATCACGTTATATATTACCTATGCGTATATATATTTGTATATACCTATGTGTATTTGCTAGTGTCTAGTAATTTGAATTGGCTTTATATTTTGTATCTCTTTAATTGTTTACATCCCTGTCATCTGACTACCTCCCTTCTTCAGAACTTTGATCCGCATTCTGCTCTGTGCTTTCCTCTATCCCAAGATTCATTCTTCTCTTGCTAACATTTCCCTCAACTCTTTCTATTGCTCTAATACTTATTTTACCTCTTCACAGAATGCTTCTGACATTCTTCCTCTTCCTTGACTTAATTTCCTGAGTCCTTTGATGACACTGTGTCCATGCACTCATTTCCAGTAAATGCTGCTTATTTTTGTACATGCACATGTTTCTCAGATACAATATATTTCTTTCTCAGTTAAGCATTTAAAAAATAGTTGTCGAGTGATTATAAAGAGATTGCTATTCTTCCATCTCCTTGCAAAAAACATATATTATTCCAGGCTAATGGAGTCCAGCTATACTCTTCTACTTTTTAAAATGGCTCTCTTCTATCTTTAATTACTACCCTATATTGTTAAAATGTTTGGTTACTTGCCTTAATCTATCTCTCTCTTTATTTTTTCCCCTGGTTTAATATTCCTGTTGCTTGCCCACCTGATGTCTTAGCCTCAGAGTTTGTCATTCCACTCCAAATCATACAAGTTATGCTCAACGCATTACATGGTTAGACCATCGATTTTGTTATCATCTGAAACTCCTAAACATCTTATGTCCCAAGTTTCTCCAATCTCCTCCATGACTAAAACTTCCAAATACCTCTTAAAAGTCCTGCCGTTATCATCAAATTGAAAGTACTTAACTGTACATTATAGCCACTCTAACTCTCCTGAAATCTTGCAATAGATTTGCATATAGCAGTCATCACTATCAAGAATTACATTATCTACTTATTTGTTTGCTTTCTATCTTTATTTCTCTCTCTGGAGTGGAAACTTCCATAGGATAGGAATTTTGCCTTGTTCACTACTAGATCCCCAAAGTCCACAACAATGCACAATGCACAGTGGACATTTGATGGTATCTAATGAATAGATGAGTGAATAAAATGATTCCAGTGAATCAGTGAGTTACATTTTTTCCCCTTAGGAAACTATTGAATATCAGGTTAACTATATCTTTCAATCATATTCATATCTGCTCTTGCTGGGTAGAACTGGCTTTAGGCACAGTCCTCATGGTAGGAAAGATTGCTTCTTCAAAACCATCTCAGAAGTGTGCATATTTCAGTGTGAATGTTCCCTGTAGAGCATGCTTATGAGTATGAACTATATAGTACATTAGGCAGATTGTCATTTATGATTGAGTGACGTTTTTGTGGTCCTGGCTATGTGGATCACCCTCAATAGGAAGACCGCAAACATCGAAGGGCCAAAAGAACATCACATCTAGATCTTTTTAACCAAAAGTGTAAGTTGGGAAGTGATGTATAGGTTTCAGAAAATTTTGGAATAAAGCCTGGCTAAATGATATATGAAACTTCTTTTTCATTTCACCCCAGAATAAGAATATTCTCTACTGCATTTTAGTTGGGGTCATCTGAATAGGTTGCTTTATTTCCTTCCCTTTGCATATGAGGATGTAACTCTACTCAAAAAAAGCATAATTCCATTGTAAAATGAGAACTAAGCAATGATTAGAGCTTTCAGTCAGTGCTGGATTTACTTATTTACAAAGTATTGTGTGGAATGTAGTTGAGAGCTCGGGAACATCAGAATAGCATATTATTAATCTTTGTGTCCCTCCCAAAGCAGAAACACTGTTTGACATTTGGCAGGCAAAACGTGCTTATGAAATGATCATTCTGATTTTCATTCTTGAGCTCTAGCATTTACTATAAATTTTAATTCATTTTCTCAAGGTTAGTTTTTGCTTTTTTGTTTGTATATCTGTTGTTGGTGTTAAAGTTACTTGTTCTATGATGAATTATTACAACAAAGTAAATAATACATAGCTGTAAATTCGAAGTCTCATGGGAAGACATCTTGAAACCAGAACTTTAGGGCTGGATGGGTCTTTAGAAATCAGCCAATCCAAACTTTTTATTTTAATGATAGGCAAAAATGTCTCAGAGAGGTGAGTAGACTTGCCTGGGGTTTTACAGCTTGTTAAATTGGACTAGAATCTAGGTCACTCAGTGCTGGGTCATTTCCACTCTATTAGATGATTGTGCACCGTAACACACATTGAGAGTAATAAACTTACATTGTGTGACATTCTCTATGGCAAACATTTTAATGACACACCCTAATAAGAAAACAATTTTGAGAACACTCTCAATATATATATAATTGTTTATAATATATTACTTATTAATAATAGATATTTAAGAGAATAATATAAAAAATAATAGTTTAAAATAATTTTATTTATTTTTATTAGCATGAATATTCCTTTCTGTTTTCACCAAAAATTGTTATTAATAAAATTTCAGAGAATGCAGTGTATTTGAATACGCTTTATTGTTTTTGAAAATCTTGGTTTAAAGCCATTTAATAAAGTGATTTAAAAGTTAAGTTTTGAGTTCAGCATATTTTGACTACTGTTTTTAATGGCTGTCATAGAAGTAGTAGATTTATTTATTTATCTATTTATTTTTTTCATCTAAATACAATATTTGTTTTATTGTGGTAAAACTTACATAGCATAAGAATTTCCATTTTAAGCATTTTTCAATACACAACTGCATGGAATTCACTATATTCACGGTGCTGTGTAACCATCACCTCTATCTATTTCCAACACTTTTTTGTCATTGTAAGCATAAACCCTGTACCTAGTAAGCAATAACTTTTCATTATTGCTTACTAGGTGAGCACCTAGTAAGGAAATAATGAATAATATCAATCAATAATGAAACGGCCCACCCCCCATTTCTTGTAAACACTAACCTAAGAAGCAGTAGATTTAAATGGAAGAAATATTTCACTGGCTGCAGTTGGTACAGCATGAAATTAACTTTTAAATTGCATTCACCAATTATGCAAAGATTTGTAGATAAAATTTATTTTATAAATTCCCATCTCCCCTTGTAGTCAAAAATTTATTCTTGAAAATTAAATTCTGGATTTTGAACAAATGGCTTAAGCATCTAAAATCCTTCTTTTGGATAAGTTAGAAAGTTTTGTTTTCAAATTTTTAAAGTGTACAGAAATAAGCTTTAAAAAGAAAAAGTTGATATGCCTATTTTTTAGTACAAGTATAGATATTTTTATACATAAGTATAGATATTTCCAGAATTTTTCCCCCCAATATTCTCTCCATATCATTAAGTTCTTTTGAAAACTAATCACCTTCTCACTCACTGTTAAAGTCACAAACATTCTATGATAATTGTCATTGTAAATAANACGTGCTTATGAAATGATCATTCTGATTTTCATTCTTGAGCTCTAGCATTTACTATAAATTTTAATTCATTTTCTCAAGGTTAGTTTTTGCTTTTTTGTTTGTATATCTGTTGTTGGTGTTAAAGTTACTTGTTCTATGATGAATTATTACAACAAAGTAAATAATACATAGCTGTAAATTCGAAGTCTCATGGGAAGACATCTTGAAACCAGAACTTTAGGGCTGGATGGGTCTTTAGAAATCAGCCAATCCAAACTTTTTATTTTAATGATAGGCAAAAATGTCTCAGAGAGGTGAGTAGACTTGCCTGGGGTTTTACAGCTTGTTAAATTGGACTAGAATCTAGGTCACTCAGTGCTGGGTCATTTCCACTCTATTAGATGATTGTGCACCGTAACACACATTGAGAGTAATAAACTTACATTGTGTGACATTCTCTATGGCAAACATTTTAATGACACACCCTAATAAGAAAACAATTTTGAGAACACTCTCAATATATATATAATTGTTTATAATATATTACTTATTAATAATAGATATTTAAGAGAATAATATAAAAAATAATAGTTTAAAATAATTTTATTTATTTTTATTAGCATGAATATTCCTTTCTGTTTTCACCAAAAATTGTTATTAATAAAATTTCAGAGAATGCAGTGTATTTGAATACGCTTTATTGTTTTTGAAAATCTTGGTTTAAAGCCATTTAATAAAGTGATTTAAAAGTTAAGTTTTGAGTTCAGCATATTTTGACTACTGTTTTTAATGGCTGTCATAGAAGTAGTAGATTTATTTATTTATCTATTTATTTTTTTCATCTAAATACAATATTTGTTTTATTGTGGTAAAACTTACATAGCATAAGAATTTCCATTTTAAGCATTTTTCAATACACAACTGCATGGAATTCACTATATTCACGGTGCTGTGTAACCATCACCTCTATCTATTTCCAACACTTTTTTGTCATTGTAAGCATAAACCCTGTACCTAGTAAGCAATAACTTTTCATTATTGCTTACTAGGTGAGCACCTAGTAAGGAAATAATGAATAATATCAATCAATAATGAAACGGCCCACCCCCCATTTCTTGTAAACACTAACCTAAGAAGCAGTAGATTTAAATGGAAGAAATATTTCACTGGCTGCAGTTGGTACAGCATGAAATTAACTTTTAAATTGCATTCACCAATTATGCAAAGATTTGTAGATAAAATTTATTTTATAAATTCCCATCTCCCCTTGTAGTCAAAAATTTATTCTTGAAAATTAAATTCTGGATTTTGAACAAATGGCTTAAGCATCTAAAATCCTTCTTTTGGATAAGTTAGAAAGTTTTGTTTTCAAATTTTTAAAGTGTACAGAAATAAGCTTTAAAAAGAAAAAGTTGATATGCCTATTTTTTAGTACAAGTATAGATATTTTTATACATAAGTATAGATATTTCCAGAATTTTTTCCCCCCAATATTCTCTCCATATCATTAAGTTCTTTTGAAAACCCCTATTTTTTAGTACAAGTATAGATATTTTTATACATAAGTATAGATATTTCCAGAATTTTTCCCCCCAATATTCTCTCCATATCATTAAGTTCTTTTGAAAACTAATCACCTTCTCACTCACTGTTAAAGTCACAAACATTCTATGATAATTGTCATTGTAAATAATATATAAATTCACATTTCAAAAAGCCTTTTAGATAATTTCAACATTTTTGGTACCTGCTTGTCAGCTTTGATTAGATTATCATTGTTTATCTTTCAATGTGACTGATGAGGTGCTGGTACTAGAAAGTAGAAGGATTAGTTCTGCAATTATCTTATTGTTTGATTTTACCCCCTTCCTATTATTAGTAATACCTTCAATCCATGATTTTTTTTTTACTGAAATATTTTATAGTTTTCTGCCCATTTAATGAGGATTAGCTTACTTAAAACTGGATAAAATAATCCATAAATCTCGTTCCTGGTTGCATGTGCACCGAAGTATGATACTCTGTGTTAAAAGAAAATGAATGAATGAGACCACTCTCGTCAATCTCTCTATGTTGTGGAACTTTCACTCTTTTTTGGGATAACTCTCCTACATGATGTGAAATTATCTGATTTATAGACTGAATGGGGGTATCTACATGAAATCATATTAGTAGTTAAATACCAGCACACATTGATTTTTCTCATCCTTTTTATTAAAACTATAAGTAGAGATTATATTGTTTTTTTCTTCTGACCCTAATAGATCATTTTGTATACACCAGTGAGTGCATACACCCCTCTTTAGAGATGACTGACTACCTTTTGTGGTGGTGCTCACTCAGTTTGCCTAATCTTAAAATCAGAATAAGACTGTAATAGTCTAGTGAGAGTTTACTCAGACCAAGTATCTATCCAGACGAAAATAAGATAATTATGTCTATCTTGGTTCAGTCTGAAATTCTCTTTGGGAGTTTTCTAAGTTTTGCTGGTGCTTTGAATGTCTTATTTGATTCGTGCTAGGATATTATTTTCTTGTATTGAGATTAAATTACTATTTTAAAAATATATTTTTTGACATTTGTAATTGTTCCAAGTTTAAGTTTCTTTGATACTTATGATGTATTTTGCACAATATGGTCATCAAGATAGCCAGTGGAAGATTGCTCTTTTATATTTTCATAATTTGAAGCTAGTCTCATTCTCTCTGCTGTGAATGCTCTGTAAACTACTCAAGATTATGTGATTTGAAAGGTGCTTCCCCCAGCTCAGACTGGATATAATGCTAATAATCTGATACTTCTAATGTAGCTCTACTATGTACATTTCCTGCTGTCATTTAGAATATTTCTTTAAAAATCTGGTTATATATATTTTCCATTTTTCTTTATATAAAACTGAAAGATACTATACTAAACCTTGAATTAGAAGAGATCTTAAATGTGATAATATAAACACAATTTAGGTATTTGCTTCAACTATATCAAAGTATATTGTATTAATATTTTAAAGATTGGAACCCTACCTTGTACCATATACACAAATTAACTTAAAACATATTAAAGACCTAAATGTAGGAGCTAAAATTATAAAACTCTTAGAAAAAAAATAGGTGTAAGTCTTTGTGAGCTTGTATTAGCCACTGGTTTTTTAGATACGACAGCTAAAGTATAAGCAATAAAAGAAAAAAGTGGATAAATTGGACTTCATAAAAATTTACAACTTTTGTGTTTCAAAGAATAGCATCAAGGAAGTGAAAAGACAACCTACAGAGTAGGAGAAATATTTTCTAATCACATATCTGGTAAGGGTTTAGTATCTGTACTATGTGAAGAACTCTTACTACTAAACGATAGAGACAAGCCAATGCAAAATGGGCAAAGGACATGGATAGACTTTTTTTCTCCAAAGAAGATATACAAATGGTCAATAAGCACATTAAAAAATGCTTAACATAATTAGTCATTAGGGAATTGCATATAAAAACCACAATGAAATACTATTTCACACTCACTAGGACACCTATAATTAAAAAAATAAATAAATAATAAGAAAGGATGTAGAGAAATAGGGATCTACATACATTATTTGTGGAAATGTAAAATAATGCAGTACCTCTGAAAAATAGGCAATTCCTTAGATTGTTAAACATACAGTTACCATTTGCCTAGCAAGTTTTCTAGGTATATACCCAAGAGAATTGTAAACAAGTACTTGTAAAAATGCTTGTACACAAATGTTCATAGCAGCATTACTTATGATAGCCAGAAAGTGGAAACATTCCAAATGTTCATCAACTGATGAGTGGATAAATAAAATGTAGTAATCCATACAAAAGAACATTATTTGGCAATAAAAAGGAACGAAACACAGATACCTGCTATAACATGGATGAACCTTGAGAATTGGTGAAAACTATCATTTTTCTTCCCAGAATACATTTCCACACATACTCAACAATTTTACCACACATTTCTGGGCATTTACAAGCCTCCTTAAACACACTCATGAAGCTTTCAGGCTCATTGACACAAAGCAGGGATCCTGGGTCTGCAAGATGCTGGATAAAGGACCTGGTCACAAATGATTCTGCAGCAACCATCTTTATGCTACTTACAACAGTTCAATGTTAATAGCAACCAAAACAACTACAGCAATGACAACAACAAAAGCTAACATTTACTAATAATTTATCTGGTGCCAGTCACTGTGGTAAGTACTTTAAAGCGTCTTCTGTTTAATCATTTTCTTTTACAGATGAATTCTCATAGCTCCAGAGTTCATACCTCTGATATCCTATCTGCAAAAAGGTAATAATAAAAACCACCCTGCCTACCCCACAAGTTGATTGTGAAATTTATAATGTGGATAAGTCATTAAAATAGAAATGAGGGGTTCTTGTTATTAGTTCAAGCTAATTCTGTTATTAACTATCTCTAGAGTGACTTAGAGTAGTTATTTCAGGTTTCTGGATATCAATTGCTTTATCTATAAAATGTCTGTGAGTTTAGGATAGATTACTCTTTTCATTTCCTTACAAGCTCTTAGATGTTATTATTCTAATTTAACTTAAATTTGTATTTGTGTGTGTGTGTATGCACACATAATATTTATATATATCAAATGATATTAAATGTAATTATATATCACATGATATATAGGTGTATGTCTGTGCACACGCACATATGTATGATATAAGGAATTATTATTAAAATATGTTTAACAAATATATTATTTCCAAATCAAATAAACTGCTTTTGAGAGGATATTTTGGGGATGAATAATAAAAATATTCAGCCTGCCTAGGCTCCAGGGTCAGGACATTGTAAGGACTAGGGATGGTAAGATTTCAAGATGAGAAAGGAGGTACCTGCCTTGTTGATCGAGTTACATCAATCCTTCTACAACAAATGGTTTCCCCAAGGTGGGAAAAAATTAATTCTAACCATTTGTGTAAGCACCAGAGGGATGCTACAAAAAGATTAGCTTGGAAGTTTCAAAGGAAGATCAAGTGGCTTTTGAATATATTTATAGAATAAAAGCAAAGTTTAAGCGTGACTATTCCCACAAAGTCTTATTTTCTGGGTGAAAATTTGCCTTAGCTAGAGATTTTGGACCTTCTTTTTATCTGAAAGTTTTCTAAGTCATGCATTAACGCAGAGACAAAATACCTAGCTAGAAGATTGGGTCCTCTCTATGAAGCTAATATTGGGAAAGTAGAATTAATGCTAAAGATTAAAAATATCACAAATAAATTTATTTCCTCCGACACTGGTTAAAAGTGCTCTGAAAATCATGTTGTACCTTGTCAGCTATTTTGTTACTGAGATAGTGGTTATGTGGTGAGAAATGGAGAAAGATGTCTCTGGATAATTGAAGAGTAGTAATCAAGGAGGGGTCCAGAGAAAATAGGCAATTGGACATGAGGAAGAATTTAAATAGCACAGTGAAAAATAAGAAGAGAGATCAGAGATACTGGTAGTTTTTACTTGCAAAGTAAATTGTATCTTACACCAAGACAGAGGAAATAAATAAGTAGAGTATTATAGAAATTTTAAATAGAGGATGAAATAACCATAGTATTTTTCTCTTTTGTTTGCATAGGAAAGAATGTTTCCCGTTTTAAGGAATTCTTATTTTCAAAAAAAGAATGCTGATGCTGAAATAGAATCCCCTCTTCCCTTTGTTTAATAGACTGCTGCTTCCTCTTCAAAGCTCAACTTCAGTTTGGTTTTCTCCACGTTCTTCTCTCCCTTTCTTCCATAGACTGATCATGCTCCCTTTATAATGTGTATAATTACATATATACTGTGTACATCTCTTCTGTACTACGTGGCACATTGTATTAGCAACCATTTGCTTACCTCTAGGTTTTCTCTAACAGAATATGAGCACCTTGAGAAAGGATCATGTTGATTTCACTAGCACTATTTTGGATCCAGCTAGTTTATCAAATGATTTAATGAAAATTTATACTCTACAATCATTAAATTTTAGGAACTACAATGTTGATAGTAACCATGATTGATTTTGTCGTCTACTCAAAAGGACACTTTCATACTGATTTTGCAACTACCAAAATTGCTAGAATTTTATCTTATTTGGAGGCTGAGGTATTCACTCTGCTCTTCTAAAAAGTAGCACTAGCTTATAATAGTCTAGAGAATAGTATGACCAAAAAATAAAAATAAACGTATTTCTCAGTATTTGTGGGTGATTGGTTCTGGAACCTTCCAGGGATACCAAAATCCATGATGTTCGAGCTCCTGATATGAAAAACTATAGTATTTGTGTATAACCTATACACATCCTCCCAAATACTTTAAACCATCTCTAGGTTACTTATAATATCTAATACAATGCAAATGTTATATAAATAGTTGTTATACTATATTGTTTAGGGAATAATGACAAGAAAAATGTCTGTACATGGTCAGTACAATTTTAGAAAAAATTATTTTTGATCCATGCTTGGTTGAATCCATGGATGCAAAATCCATGGATACAAAGGGCTAACTGTATTTCAAGGTGTTACAAAAATATAAAACACAAAAAGTAGAGAGACTTAGCAAAGGCTCTGTAGGACTGGGATGAAAACAGGTTGTGAGGAGGAAGAGGTAACACACAACTCTAACTTGGAAATACTATAATGCTGCTTGCATGTGTAAGTGTTAAAAGTGGGTCATCAACTCTCCCTACTGCCCCACTGCTTTTTGCCTGCCTTATGTATCAAGGCAAGTGTAGATGGAAGAAAACTTCATACAAAGTCAGAGAAAGCCTGTTGTTGACCTATGTCATGTGGTTTTTGCGGATCAGAAATAATAAAATCACACCATATGAGAATAGAGAAGAGAGCCAATTTAAAAAAAAAATAGTGAAAGCACTCCATTCAAAAACTTCAGTGAAAAGAGAGAAGAATGTAAGAGAATGGAACGATTAGGTGAGAAAATGATCATCTTATTTAGAAGTGAGAAAATGCTTTCAAATCTGCAAGTCCCATAAGGAGATCCAACATTTAGTAAAACGTGAGCAGGGAGATGAATAATTAATTAAAAATCAATACTAAAACTACAGGTTGCAAGTTAACATGAAACTGTCATGGAATTCAGGTTGAAAAAAAGACAAACTCTTTTCAGAAAAAAAGATTGTCTTTCATGTAAGATTAAACATCCTTTTGTGACAAATAAGACCTATATCAGTGGTTATCAGCTCATCAGCAGTGATTATTTGTCCATTCCTCTGTTGACCTTATATTTTGAAAGAAATTGACAGCTCAATTACATTTATTAATAATAAATTATTTCTCATTAAATGTGATAATAAAAGACAATTGCCAATCAGAGCTTCTCATGAGCATGAAATAAGAAGCAACACCACACCAATTTATTATGATTTCAACTGAAAACAAAGACAATTTAAATTGTAGTTAGCTTGTGCATGTGATTTTAGATAAGCACACATTTTATTAAGCTTTTAAAAGTTATTGAAAATAGCTTAAAATACCCATTGCTTTCTTTTTGCAGGATTTCTCAACAGTGATATTATTGACATTTGTGGTCAGATATTTCTTTGTTGTGGGGGTCTGTCCTGTGCTTTGTAGAATGTTAAGTGGTATCCCGGGCCTCAACTTACTAGATGCCAATAGCTCTTCCTTAGTTGTGACAGTCAGAAATAATTCCAGACATTGCCAATGTCCCTTGGGGAGAAAAACTGGCCACAGTTGAGATTTGATACAGAGAGGTCTAGGGCCCTGGTTTGAGAACCACTCACCTAAAGGAATCAAGCAACCAGATAAATAAATAATACATAGAACCAATACAGGAGATTACAAGATAGAACTATCCAGTCTTTCATAGGAAGCATACAAAGGGTATAAGAAGAATTGTAAAGCTGGGCTGTCATCTTCCTGGTGTCTGAAAAAGAGTATATTCTGCATTGTACTAAGTGACATAAATACAAAGTAATCTCACATACATACGAAAGTAGGGGGGGGCGTGCTTCTTTGATCTAAGCTGATCTAATTCAGAAAATAGATGTGATTATAAAGAAAAGTAGGAGCATATAAATTTACCAATTCAGACACTTTCTTATTCAGTTGAAAGCACTGCCTATCATAATTTTGTAAGACAGAAGATTGAGAGAGGTTACAAGCTTTCCAGGCTTGTTAGGAACAAACCTTAAATTACCTGATACACTGTTCAACTGTTTAAAAAAATGCCTTCTGAAGTAATAATTGGAAATTTTCTTTCTTCCAATTCATCTATTGCCATTATGCAATAAAAATATTCTTTACCAATGTTTAAGACTTTAGCCACTTACAGTGAGTGGGCAGACTTAATAGTGGCCATCAATGCCCAATTTTATTTGTTGCTGCTATTTTCTATAGATTTAAATATTAAGGCTTGGTTTAAGAGAAGCTGTGAATTAAAATTGAATTTGAAAGTTTGCTCATAATAACTATCATTCTATCAGCTGAAACCTGAACCACTGGTGAGTGTGGCCCTGGCTGATTTGAAAATGGAGCAACCCATCTAATACTAACAGAAAAAATGGCTTGAGCAACACCCTACCTGGGACATAGTAACCGGAGGCAATCTCAGACTACTTGATTAAGTCATTAGTTTTCAGTCTACACTGTGGAGATCTGGGTATCATCTAAGAAGAATGAACTCAAGGCTCTGACATCATAATTTTCATATACAGGAATGAGAAAATAACAATGGTTAGCTCAACTACACTAAAGTTTCTTTTTACATAGTAAAAGGAAAGAACATAGTAGTATACTAGCTAAGTAGTATACTACTAATGCTACTACTATTACTACTAATAACAAGAACAGCAGTAGCTTCAATAAATTTATGAGCCTCTACTGCATGTTGATGTTGGGCACTTAAAATCAATATTTCGAATCCTCCCAATAACCTGTGAAGTAGTAATCTACTTTACTTTAGATTATCCTATCCAAGGATGAGTAAATAGAATCTTGAAATTACTCTCCTCAGGTCAAGTTCTATTAAGTGGTGGAGCCTGAATTGACCAGGTTTGATAACCTCCAAATCCCATATTTTATTTGTTTTTGTTTTTGCTATATTGCACAGAATCCAGAAATAAGTTCCTGTGATGAAGACAAACAGAGAGGCAAGAAGAATGCCAAATAGGAACTAGCTTACACACCTATTGTTTCATAGGGGACCTCTGACACAGAAATTCTCTGTCATAGTCAGTACTCTGGAACCTCTGATTCTCCAACCCTCCACTCAGCTGAATATTTGCATACCGTAGCCATTTTTTTCTCTTACTTATTTCTATTTGCCATGTGGCCTTTCTCCTAAGACTATTCACTCTTGGCAATAAGATCTTACATATAATTCAACTTTGTGGTGTTTTATTTAGGTTTGAAACACAAAATGTCTGTTATCCATTTTTCTATTCTTATTTTTGCTTAGAGGTTGATATTACTTGCATATATTAACTGGAAGTATTGGGACTTTGAACATGTTCTATCCAGTACTAAAAATAAGATTTGGAGTTGCAATGGAAAATGACAATCATCAACCTCAGTAAGTGCAAATTTCTTTTTAAAATGTATTCTTTATCCTACTACACCATGTGGAAAGAATTTTCATTTTTAATAGAATGAGAGTCATAAGCACCCTTTTTCTAATGCTTCTTTCTACAGCAGAAAGATCATCCAAATGATAAAACTGACTTGTACATGATTTTGGTGAAGTAAGCCAAGAGTAAAATCTGAGCAAGTTAGCAGTCACTCTTTGTTCTTTTTGCTGCTTTGTATATTTGTGCATGATCCTTTTCTAGCAATATGGAAACCAGTGACAATTAATATTCATTTAAAAAAATTCAAGTTTGTATCTTCTTATATGTTCAACACTTCTTATTGTAATATGTGTACAATCCTGCATATACACATATTTATATTCATCTATTCATCTTGTTGATTTTTTATCCATGATAAACCTTATAAAGCACCATATAAAGGTGGAAAAGAATAATATACCTGCAAACTATTATTTATTCAACAGTGCCTAGGAAATGGTTACAATATCCCAGCTAGGAGCTGTGGATTCAGTGAACAGTGAAAGTAACGGCTCTAACTGGGCTTCTGTACTCGTTGGACATAGGGTGCAGGAGGGAGAAGCATATATGTGTATGTTTTAGGATTTGCTTCCCCCCCCCCCTTTTCTCTCCTGGTCTAGTTATGTGCTTCTGGAATACTCTGGAAAAGCAGAGGACTCAGAGTCAGACAGAATTGAGTTGAAACCTAGCTAGTTCTGAACTTTCTCTGAACCTCAACTTTCCTGTTTTAAAAATGGGGTCATTAAACCTTTTCCACAGAGCACTTCTCAGATTACATGAAATATTGTAGGTAGAAAACCCAGCACAGTGCCAGACAGAGGGGCGCCTAATATTAACTTTTATTATCACCATCTTTATTATTTTTTTCTGATGTCTACTTCCCTGTCATTGCATACTATCCTCCATGGAACTTTTATCTGTGAGGATTTAGAGGATAAGTACCTATCGATTCTAGAACTATGGCTTCTAGTACTGAGATCTAAGGACTTTGACTTAGAGAACTCAGGGGCTTGGTTCCAAGACCAGAAACACGGAGCTCAGATCATCATATACCTGTGGATTGAGGGCTCCTCAGCATTAGAATGCATTTAGATTCACACTTTATGGAGGCAGTTTTTATTTATTTAGTTTTAAAGATGTTATTTAAAGATATGTTGAATTCAGCATTAAGCAAAAGCATAGTTAATTAAAACAGAAAAAAACAATCACAGGAAAAGAAAAAAAAGATATTATGTTGCTAAATATCTAGACTTAGTCGAAACAAAAGCTTTCCCTCTGTCCCCCAAGCAGTTTTGCGGATGTTTTGGTAGACATCAGAAAACTATGTATACCTGGCAGATAGTTAATTCTCTTTATATATTTGCTGAAAAAAAATGAACAAAAAATAAATGAATATACCACATTTTCTATATCCACTCATCTGATGATGGACATTTGGGCTGGTTCCAACTCTTGGCTATTGTAAAGAGTGTTGTGATGAACATTGGGGAACAGCTATACCTTCGACTTGATGATTTCCATTCTTTTGGGCATATTCCCAGCAGTGGGATAGCTGGGTCATATGGTATATCTATCTGCAATTGCTTGAGGAACCTCCATACCATTCTCCATAGAGGCTGCACCACAATGGAATACTGCTCTGCTATAAAAAAGAATGAAATACTGCCATTTGCAATGACATGGATGGATCTAGAGAGAATTTTATTAAGTGAAAGAGTCAGGCACAGAAAGAGAAATACCACATGTTCTCACTTATTGGTGGGAGCTAAAAATAAATAAATAAATTCACACACACACACACAAAAAACGGGGGGGGAAGACATAACAATTACAATTCCTTGAAGTTGATATTACAAGCAAACAGAAAGGACATTGTTTGGGGGGAGGTGGAGAGGGAGGAGGGAGGAAGGTTTCAGTAATGGGCCACAATAATCAACCACATTGTATATCGACAAAATAAAATAAAAAATAAAATAAAATAAAATAAAATAAATAAATGAATAAAATTTCTGTCCTTGATTAAATAAAATTGTGAAAAAAAACTAGAAATAGAAATTTACAATGATTAGGCAAAACAGTTAACAGTTTTGAATTTTATTGATATTGGCGAAGATTAGAAATTTATACTTATTCTGCTTGAGTTGAACCTTTTGGAAGACACATGTTGGTTTTCATAGTTGTTCATCCAAGAGGACATAGGCACACTGGCAGTAACTTTTCTATAAAGGGAGAATTTAACTACCTTACTCAATTAAAATTTTTCAGAGATATACTGTCCTGAACATAGTATTCTAATCTACAATAACAGTGTAATACCTGAGTGAACTAGTGGTATTTTGTTATGTTATCATGCAGTTCTCGTTGTTTGGCAATCTTAATCAGAAAACTATATTACCTTTCAAAAAGAAGCATTATCCATTGGCTTGGGAAGTTCTCTAAACATGATTAATTCATTCAAAGCTTTTTAAATGTTATATTGTGTTGTCATTAAGTTTGATATAAATATTCTTGGTACATTTTATGCTGGTTAAAAGTCATTTTCTCATGAAACATAAATGTGAAATAGTCATTGTCTTCATATTCCCTCATTCCAGGATCTCATATTACCATGAATTTTAGATAATATTTCATTAAGTTGGAAAATGACTTCAAAAATGCAAACACATTTAAAATTATAGACCTCTAGAGAACCTACAGGACATCTAGTCTAAACCTACATCTCAGGAACTAGAAAACTGAAGCAGGAAGAAAAAGTGCTTGGCTCAGGGTTGTTCGCCTTGATTGGCAGACTAATGTAATATCTTCTACATCATGATGCTTTATCTTCATGCGTTAGTTCTCTTTCAGATAAACAAGTTTTTGCAAGTTTACACATATTCTTAACCTTGGCTTAGTCATATTGGTGTATTTTTTATTTAGTGTATTTACTTTCTATTTATTAGTTAATTGGCTTCTATGTTTCCCCATGACCTATGAACATCCCAACAAGAAATGTTTTAAAGAAGAAACTGTAAAATTGAGATAGTTATTTGGGAGAAGGGCCAACATCTGATATCCATCAGTTGATTAAGTTTTAGCCACACTGAATTATGCTTTATTTCACATCCAGTAACTGTTTCCTTAGACTGTTCTCTATTCCTCCTGAAAATGTGATACAGCATTAATGCAATGACAAGATAGTATTATTTTTGCATGCATCATTAAAATTTTCCGAGTACTTATTCTGTAACTGAGGTTTTTCACTTTCCTTTATAGCTAATGAATAGAAATATAAACACTTTTCTTTCAATTGGTATGTACAGATGTAGATTATCTGTACAATCTTCTATTTCACACACAGACCTTCACTAGCAAAAGAGTGGGGCAAACATATGGTAGATAAAATAGTGATTGTGTCTGACGACCAAAGAAATCATGCAGTGGGGAAATGGGTTATACACATTAGTTGATCCTATTTGACTTGGATAAAATTGAGCCTATTTTCCTGTCTACTGTGTCTGACAATGACAATTTTGCTCACAATGTAAATAGGCAGGAACTCAGTTTATTTTTGCTAGAAAAAATGATTTCTCTAAGTAATGTAGTTTATGAAAAATTGTGGTCAAGCAATAAAAAAAATCACAGAGAAACATTAAATTGTTGCTTGTCTTATATTATCACAAACAAAGTCCAATGACAGTAATATTTCTCTTGTTTCTTATCATTGCATCTAAAGAGGACTTATTTTGACATTTTTTCTTTGATTATATAGAATTTTTTGAAATGTGATCTTCCTTTAAAAAAGTCTATGTAACATAATGCCTGCCATTTGAAATGCTCTTGGCTTTAGTTTCCTCATCCATAAAATTAACGAGTTGATACTTAGATATTGGCAAGTTCACTTCCAGATCTACAAGTCACATTCTATTATTTAGTTATATTACATAAAACAATTCTTCTCTACTGAAATAGATGTATTTGTATGAGTGCATTCATAAGTCCTATCCACATTGTAGTCATTTACATATTTATACTCTAGTAAGTGGGTACTGCATGCCTGAGACTTTGTGTGCACTGTCGACCTGGTTTAAAGCAAGAATTGGCAAACTATGTTCCCTGGGCTGCACGTGAGCTACTGCCTGTTTCTGTGATTAAAGATTTTTAGAATATGGCCACACCCTCTTGGTTGCCTATGTCCATAGCTTCTTTCACACTTCAGAACATTGATGACTAGTTGTGAGACAGCATATTACCCACAGAGCTTAAAATATCTACTATCTGGATTTTTACCAAAGGTTTGCAAAACAAAAACGTAACTTATTGAATGTGTTATAGAGTTTTTATTGATTGCACTTCAATATGGTTTGTGTGTGTGTGTGTGTGTGTGTTTTGGGTCTTTAAATTGCACTTTTGTTCATTTTACAATGTTATTCTGTTCCATGCTAGTATTTTAATTGATTTTACATTAAGTAAACAATTAGTAACTAATTATATTAGTCAGGTTGTCCAGAGAAACAGAACAAATAGGATATATAGATATAAGAGGAAGTTTATTGTAGGCATTGGTTCACAAAATTATGGAGGCCAAGAAAACCCACAATATGCCATCTGCAAGCTGGAGAGCCAGGAAAGCCAGTGATGTAAGTCCATCAGCTTGAGAATTGGGGGGCCACTTGTTTAAGTCCTGACATCCAAAGGCCGGAGAACCAGGAGCTCTGATGTCCAAAGGCAGGAGAAGGTACAACCCAGATTAAGGGGAGAGAGAGAGAGAGAGAGAGAGAGAGAGAGAGAGAGAGAGAGAGAGAGAGTATTCGCTTGTCCTCTGCCTTTTGTTCTATTCAGTCCCTCAACTGGTTGATGATGCCTGCCCATGTTGGTGAGGACAGATATTCTTCACTCAGTGTCTTAGTCTATTTGGGCTGCTGTGAAGAAATACCATGAACTGGGTGGCTTATAAACAACAGAAATTTATCTCTCTCAGTTCTGAAGGCTGAAAAGTCCATGATCAAGATGCCAGCAGATATGGCATCTGGTGAGGGCCCAATACCTTGTTATTAGTATGGCACCTTCTCACTGTGTCCTAACATTGCAGTAGGGATGGAATGAGCTCCCATAGGCCCATTTTATACAGGCACTAATCCCATTAATGAGGGCTCTGCCATCAGGAGCTAATCCCCTCCCAAAAGGCTCCACTTCTTAACATCATCACCTTGGGTGTTAGGATTTCAACACGTGAATTTTGGGGGAAGGGAGCGGGGACACAAACATTTGGATCATAACACTGTCTACTGATTCAAATGTTAATCTCTTCCCTTCCAAATTACATAGACACGCCCAGAAATATTGTTTTACCAGCTATCTGGGCATCCCTTAGGCCAGTCAAGTTGACACATAAAATTAACCATCACACCGATCATTTCACTTTTTATTATCATGCCAGTAATATATGGGTCACAGTCCTGTTGCTATTTAAAGATGATTGTAAAATTTCTTAAATAAAACTCATAATTTTGTCCATGAAATCACTGCAGATGAATTAAAGATGCATTTCCAAGTTCTATGTAACTCTAGCATGTTGCACTGGAATACTTCCTTTATGTGAAAATTGGAGGAAATTATGCTAATTATAATTTGTCATATATTATTTTTAATTGGTATTTATAGTGATTCTGGTAGATTGAAAAGTAAATCCTGTTTGTAGATTGAAAAGTGAAATAGAGGATATTTGGACTGCTCTTTTCTCTCTAAAGCAGCCCTTTCATTTAAGTTTCATGGTCAATTTGCTCTTTGCTTTTGTGCTTTTATATAGAGAGAGTGTGTCGGGGAAAGAGGATTGGGGGGAAAAAGTTGCAGAAAT
Source organism: Galeopterus variegatus (assembly GCF_000696425.1). NCBI lineage: Eukaryota > Metazoa > Chordata > Mammalia > Dermoptera > Cynocephalidae > Galeopterus > Galeopterus variegatus. Next base: position 326,244 of record NW_007726816.1, on the reverse strand, counting down.
TGTAACACTGAGGCACACAAGGAGAGAGGCTTGCTTAGTTAACATTTAGGTATGATAGTAGCTTAAGCTTCACAATTTTCACCTTCTCAGGAAATTAGACTTAATACAATTTTTACAGTTGACTCTATTACATGAGAGGATGAATAATGAGGATGACATTTACCCTGATTGTTGTGCTCTTTAAATGGATATTCTTCATGAAGAGCTCGCATTTCTAGGTTCCAGATGAAGATGATATCCTTCAGGGAAGAAATACAGCGGAACTCTGTTTCACTAACCACATTTTTAGGTACAGATTCTTATCATGGTGTTTCTCGTCAGACTCATCAGGAGAGATATATTTTCTTTGAAGTATAGCACACATCAGTTTCTGAGCACTGAATTACATGACTTCCTTCCCTTTTAAAAAAGTTCACTGAAGATCCTAACATTCTGTCTTAAATTAAACTGAATTGTTTAAAAAATTCCAGGAAACTTTTGTTGGAGAATCTTCAAAGGCTTCAATTGTGGCTTAAATTGGTAATTCAGGATATGAATATTTAAGAGCAGACAGGGTTTCCTTCCTGCAAAGCTACCTTTTAAGTCACACAAGCAAGAGGAATAGCCAGCTGCTCTAATCTTATAGGGACTCATATCCCTGTTCTGTGGAAATGGCTTTCAGCCATTGTTGCCAATAGACATCAGACATCTACAACCTTAGATTTTTTCTGGAATTATTGGGAGCTAAATGGGCCAGAATTAGTGCTACTCTGTTTGCAGTGTGATTTTATAGATACAGAAGGCAACACTGATTCAGTACCAGATGCAAAGTAGTCTAGTAAAGGGGGAACTTGTGTGAATTTCTCCCCCAGACAGATACCCTGTTTGCTGGGCCTGTACTAAATTTATTTTTTAACTGATACATTATTAACTAAGTTCCTAATACACAGCAGCCAACGTATTTGTTCTTATGGAGCTCAGAGTCCAGCTGAACTTTGAGGCCTGGGCTGTGCCTCTGATCTTGGCAGGACAGATCCACAGGACTGATTTGCGAACCCTAGACTATGACCTCCAAGGTGATCTATAAGATAGTTTTTAGGGGACAAATCTGAAGGTGAAATCTGGGGCAGACAGTCCAAATGAGGCAAATTCCCAAAATGACAACACTTCAAGACAGAGTCTGGATATGAGGTTACCTCACTCCCGAGTTTCCAGCCAAAAATGAGAGCCTTTGTGTATGGACTATGGGATGGAAAGAGCTGGGAGAGGGTCTAGAAGAGAAGCTGTTTGGAGCACTGAGGTGTCCAGGCAGAGAGTTTACCTTCTTATTAATGCAAAATAATCCAGGGCAAGGGCCTCCAAAATAAAGAGCAGTCTCAATAACAGAAAACTTTAAGGAAATACTTTTGTTACTTTTAAGATAGTCTTTATTATAGTATCTAAATTTAGAACACCAAAGTTTTGTCCAATAGTGACCCCTCAGAAATGATCTTAATGAATAGATGCCATAGATTTGTAATTCGAATGTAATGTATTTTCATATTCATTACTGCTTCTAATGTGTTTTAAAATGGTTTTTGTTCATTGAGGTAAAAGTTTCCCTTGCGATTGCATTTACACTATTGCTCAGTTAAGTCTTTTCCTATGCATTGTGAGAAATCAACTTTCTTTTATTGCTGTAACTGTATGATCACAAATCTCCAGTTACTGGAGTTCAAAATGAACCTTCCTTAGAAATATCTGTATGTCATTCTAAATTAGGAGAAATGAAGTTTTCTTTTTTCATTCTATTAATTGTTAGTTGCCAGCAAGACCTTATCTCATTGGAATAAAAAATTATCGATCAGCAAGAATTTATGTATCAAAATAAATTTCGGAAGATCTTACTGTGAGTCTGCTGAGCATATCAAGAGAAGCCCTGACTCTTAAAAAGATTAATGTATTTCTCAAATATATTTTTATATTTTAGTATTCCTATAACCTGAATGAGTCTTTAGTTATAAAATAATTTTGCCAGACACAATTAAAATTTAGTTTATCCTTTAAGGCTCTCATTTAATTGATGATGTTCCCTGCAACTGAGGGTGCCTGGAAAATAAGAAAACATTGCTTTTAAGATGCTTTGACATTTTTATATTTCAGAGTTATCTGATCTTGTGGATATATTTAATTTCAACCAATAAGTCTGAGATAAACTTTCTCTTCTAACCCTGGTAAAGCAACCTACTTCTACTCACCTCTTCTTTTGACCATTTAAAAAATATCTTTGCTTGGCACTCTTATCCACATTCAATTCCTTTTCCTTTTTCACCAAAACCATTACCTTTTTCTTAAGATTTTCAATTCAACCTTGAGCTTTCACTGTTAAAAGATGACCTTTTGGTCTTGATCAAATAAAATGGGCTTGCTCAAATTCTGTCTCTGTCTCCATCAAACCAAACTATACCATTACCAAGTTTTACATTTTTTGTCCTTGTCTAAGAAAATGGTCTTTTTATCCATACTGATCTCTTTTGTAGCTTTGCCCTATGATGGACTCCCTCTTTCTATAACATCTTCCATTTTCTTTATATTGATTCCTACTCTTCAGATTTTGACCATAACTGACTTTCTCATAACACAGCATTATACACAATTAATTTTAAAAAGAAAAGCAAATGCTTTTGCCCACATTGGTTCTATCATTTGCTTTACCAAACTTTTTTTTTTTTTTGATTTACTGCCAACCCTTTGAAAAAGATTCAATTTACTATCACCACTACCTACCTCAGTCCCTGAGTCATTCTTCAGTGTACAGAAGTCTGAATTTACCTCCTTGTTGAAATTGCTCTCAGTGGTCAACAGTACAGTGCTGGTTACAATATCTAATGGTCTTTTCTTTAAAAGGCAACTTCTACTCATTTCTTATATTACTCGTCACAATATCCTCAACTAACTTTTTTTGAATCTGTTCCTTAACTGTTTTTGTCTCCCAGGTTTTAATTTTATTTTTTCATTTCTTCTTGCTTTACAGTTTCATTCACTTTAATGCTTTCACATGATTTTTATTATGCTGATTGCTACTAAATGTATATCTGCTTGCTTTCTGGATATCATCACTTAGATGGGTACCTCAAACTCTGTGTCCTACTTTACTTTCAAAACTGATTTCGTGTTCTATATCCAGGAACTAAACTAGATACTGCTAGCTGTAATGAATCCCTCTTACTCCATTACTAACTCCATATAGCAAATAAAAGCAAGCCCTCCTAATTCTACCTTAGAAATATCTCTTCTCGATCTCTCCCTTTCTTTCCATTCTTATTACCTCATCTTTAGTTCAGTTTCTCATTGCCATAAAAAATTATTCAAACTTCCTCACCGGTCTCAAAGCTGTTCAAAGCCTATTTCTAACTGACCTTTTCAGTGCATTCTCCTGTTGCTTTCCCCTCATTCTTGCCACTGTAGGCCACGTATCATCTCCTGATTAATACTTTAAGGATGCAAAAGTGAAAAAGCCTACTACTTTTGTGCTTTTCATCATTGTTTCCTTTGTTTGCAGTGCCTGTATTTCCTTCTCAGCCTGGCAAAATTCTACACATTATATAAATCCAAATATAACTGTCCTCGTCTTTAGGAAACACTTCTTTACTATTGGGCTCAGTCAGAAATAATTCCTCCCTTCTTCATGTCTCCGTTGTGGCTCTTTTGTTTAAAAATAAACAAACCCAAAACCGCTTGTATTATTATCTGTTGCTGAGTAACAAATTAGTTCAAAACCATGTGGTTTAAAGCAATACATGTTTATTACATCACAGTCTCTGTGGGTCAGCAACTTATACCTGGCTTAGCCATGTCTTCTACTTCATAGTCTCATAAAAGGCTGAAATTAAGGTGTCAGCCCAGAGTCTGCAGTATTATTTGAAGGCTTGATTGAGGAAGGATTCACTTGCAAGATCAGTACCAACTCCTCAGTTCCATGAGAGCTGTTGGACTGAGGGCTTAATTCCTTGCTGGCTGTTGGCTGGAGGGTAATTTCAGTTCCTTACCATGCAGGCTTCTCTAATATAACATGGATATTTGTTTCATCAAAGCAAGCAAAGGAAAGAGTCTGATAGCAAGAGAGAAGTTACAGTCTTTTGTAATCTAATTCTGGAAGTGTCATCCCATTATCTTTGTCATACTTTATTGGTTAGAGGCAAGTCACTAGGTTCAACCCACATGCAAGTGGAGAGGACTATATGTCGATGTGAATGGAAGTTGAGATCATTTGGTACCATTTTACAAGTCTGTCTACCACACCACTAAATCCTCCTAACAACATTGTAAGGTAGATAGCAAGAGTATCATCTCCATTCACTAGAGAGAAAGCTTAGCACTGAGAGGTTAAGTAACTTGTTCATGGACATACAGTTAATAAGATGCTCAGATTCAAACCCAGGAAGTCTGCCTCTGTGCTTAATCACCATAAACTTCCCCAAAAGAAGAAATCGGTGTAACTGTAGGAACAGCAGCAGTAACTTTAGGGAAGCAACAGCAATGAAGGTCATGTTTCATTCTAGCATTTCATTAATAACATCTCAGCTCCCAGCTTTTTTTATTTATGTCACTTGGACCCTCTTCTTATGAGAAAGTCACTGTCTGCCTGCCAGCCAATGGGTAGCCTCATTTAGTCTGATCTGTGCCTTTGGTCCAACTGATTATAGCCAAGAAGGTAAGTTTACATGTACAGTAAGGCTTCGGAATTTCAGCAGAAGGGCGTTTCACAGAGAAGTTGTATATGAGCCAGGCAGATATGTCTTAGGTCATGCCCTTGGTGTCATGTGTTTACTATATCACACTGTACCACAATGAATTGCTAATATACCTGTCTTCCAAAGCTGTTTGCAAACAAGACTGACTATGCCTTACATATCTCTTGATTTCCAAATGTCTAGTGCAATGAAATTGAGCCTTTTTGAGATACTCCAAGAAAGAGAATTTTATTCACAAATGCTTTTTGATCTTCATGAAAATGGCAACCTTAAGAGTGAGGAAATTTGAACAACAATGCTCTTATATGACTGTTGTCGGTGACAAGGACTACAAATGAACTGAAAGCATGATCTTCTTCTAAGGTCTTTCCCTAAATAAATTTTGGTTCCCTTGTCTTTGATATATACTTGTGTGATTGGGGCTCAACAGAAAGAGTTCCATTCTGTGATATTGATGAGTGTGCAAAATGGGGGTAATGGAAAAACCATACTGTTTCTCCAATTTGAAATGTTGTCCCCTAAGCCCCTTTATTTTTGGAAAGTTTATGTAGGCTACAAACCCACCTTTCTGAAACCTGCAGTGATCATTCAGTAAATATTTATAAAATGTGTGTTATATATGAGCCAAAGGGCTGGATATTGATGGCACTGTAAATAGGATTCTTTCTTTTCCCCAGGAACTCTGACCACAGGGGAAAGAATATTGGTAAACAGTTATAAAACTGTCAATAAATTTACAGTACATTTAGAGGAGGAATAGTCAGAAATAATCTCCCTTTACTTGAAGATCTACAGTATTTGTCTATATTAGATATAGAAATATATGACTTAAATTACTTGTTTCAGTTGTTTTTATATTTTATATTAGCAGTAAGTTCCTAAAAAGCATGTGACTGAATAAAATTGTTTATTTCAAATCTCAGCTCAAGAGTCTGTCTCTAGTAAGCTTTCCTCATCTTCCCTTTCACATGCCTCATGTTCCCAAAGCATCCTGGCTATATCTCCATTTCCTTCTCTAGCCTGTAAATACTTTATGGAAAAGAATAACATAGCTTGTATCTTAATCCTAAAATTTCTGGCAATGCAATAAGTCCTGGCTACTCAGAGTATGATTCTTGGACTGACCCCATAGGCATCACTTCTGAGCTTGTTACAAATGCAGGATCTCAGGACCCATCTCAGATCAACTGAATCATAATCTACATTTTATTAATATTTCCAGAGAAGGGTGTGCACATGAAATTAGTACTGTTCCATGGGATCTAGTGTATCATAGCACAGGGTTTTTCAAATATACTTGTAGAGCCATCTCTATTAGAATCACTCCATTTGGAATGGGCTGAAGATAGTGGTGGTGATGGTTTATGAGTTTATAAACATTCATGTTCCTTAGCCCCATATCAGAACCTACTCAAAAAAGATGGCTTTCATGCTTCTGTATTTTTAACAAGTTTTCCAAGTGATTCTTATCCTTATAGAAGAGTCTGGGAGAAGTGTCCAAACTTTGAAGCTGGATACCCTCAGTTTCCTCCTTTATAATATGGGATAAAGATAGTACCCATCCATTTGTCTTGTAGGGTTGCTACAAGGAATGGATGAAGAACCATATGCACAGTGCTTAGCACATTATTTGGTGCTTTTAATCCTATGGTATTGTTAGCTGCTGAAAGCTGCTACACGTACTTAGTGTTGAACAAATGCATATCTGCCTTATCAAGTTGCTAGCAATGGTAGCCACATGGTAAATACTATTTTCACTTTTTTTTTCTTTTTGCTTACTCCTATGCTCAAACTTTATTTTGTGATTTTTTTCCCCTTTCCTTCCTGTTTCTTCTCTGAGACTTTCCTTTTCTTTGTATCCCTTGCAATACCATTCACAGTGCTTAACATTAAGAAGTTCCTTGATAAATTTGGTCACATGAAGCCTTTGCTGATGAAGGAGCAGCCAGGCAAAGAAAGGCAATACTGTGACTTTGAGAGAAGTGTGAGGGAGACAATACACAGTTAATAAAGGAATATGGCTTCATAGACAGTTTGAAGAGGTAGCAACAATTCAACAGGCCCTTAGAGTCAACCATAAAAAATGTACTCAGCATTAACTGTTATATTCTCTTTGTTATGATTTCAAAGTCTTCTGACTTCAGTGTGCTTCCAAATAAATTTTTCCTAAATGATTTCCAAAGCTCAAGTATTTTAGATCCTCAAATGTTTACATCATTAAATGATTAATTGTTATGAAAGTTAAGATTTCCAAATGGAAAGAATTTGAGTGCAAGAAGGAACAGAAATGCAAGGTTTATGTTTTGGTAGAACTTGTAAAGAAATTTAACTACAGCAGACAGTTCAAATTTAAGAGTGGGTTGGTTTAAAAGATAAATTAATTTGTATCACTTCCTCATTTAAAACTTTCGAATAGGTTAATCTCGGAGATGTAGGAAAATCTGAACTCTGCTTTACACCAACCAGGCCTTTGGATGGGCTCCTGTCTTCATGTCTGAGCTTGTATCTTAGCACCAACCCTCTAGCTCACTGCTTCAGCCAGATCTCCTTCCCATTCCCTGAACACAGCATGTGAAAGTTACTCAGAAAATAGGTGTTAAATTGACTAGTTGAACAAATGAATACGTGAATGATAAGTGGATGAATGAATGAAGAGTATTCTGATTTTTCTTTCACCTAAGACTTACCATGTCTACACAATTGAATTTAAATGAAATTAAAAACAAAAGCATTTGCTAATATAAATAGTAAGATTGATAGACAGCTTTGTCTATTGGACTATGTGGTTTCCCCTCTAGATCCAGCTTCTTCTTCTATAAATCCGAGCCTCAGTTTTTCATTTGATAAAATAAATCCACTTTATTTAGTTAGCTCCTTTCCAAAAGAAACATTTGCTTGTATCACTTTCTTTGGTATTTTAGATTAAAATAATTTTCAAGAGTTACTAAGTCTGCACCTAGGCAAAGGACTTTGTATCATTTCAATTGCATACTTTTATTAATTTGGATAACAAGGAAAAAAATTCCCTCTTTTTTTCCTAAGTAAATTTATATTTTTGAATTATCGGGCAAAATGTTATTTTAGGGTTCTGTACTTATTTTTTTAATTAACAGCCCCAAATGTGATTAAAAGTGGAGATTTAAGTTCAAAAAAGTTCTGGGTTTAGCTTTGAATGAATCCAGGAATATCATTAAAGTGTTTCTTCCTACTACTATCAGATACTATAGTGTACAATTTTTTTTTGACTATCTTTTCTTTCTACTTTATAATTAAACTTTCTACTGGATTTCCTGGTTTGGGAGCAAGGTAAACAAAAATAATCTTTATGCTTGATGGGCCAGTTCCTTATATAAAGATTATATTGTAAACATAACAGGACCTATACTGATCAAGTTTAAGCTAACTATAGTAAGGCTCCAGAACTTACTTTGTACCAAAGGCAGCTGGCCCATGGCAAGGGTGTTTTTACCACAGAAAGCTAAATCTACAGAAAATGTTCACATGTCACTAAAAACTTCTGTGCTTCTGTCTTGTAGTTGGGCACCATGAGTCTAAATCAGTGAGATTCTGTAAACCAAATATTCTAACTCTGTGGTTCTATTTAAGTAGTCTGTGAATAAATGCTTAAGGGTCCTAGCAACCTCTGAAATTGTATAATAAATTTCATGTATATAAAATGTGTATTTTCTTGGAATGGAGTCTATAATTATTATCAGATTCTCCAATATTTATACTATTTCTATAACTGTGTCTGTGTCAATTGTAATTTACTTGTCTATATTCCTACTAGACTCTAATCAGGGGCCTTATTCACTATTGAAAAAAACCCTGGTACATAGCACAGTACTTAGTACTGAAAGACCCTCAATGTTGATAAATAAATGACTATATTACTGGGAGAATAAACAAATGGACCATATCATTCATATACCCTAAATATTAAAAATGCTTTTTAGGTGTATGTCCACCCTACTTTGGAATTGAGAGATAATTCAATGAACCTAGTGAGTCAGATATCACAGTAATTTTGTCCTATGAGGTACGTAACTTGTCTCAAACTCAGGTTAAGTAAAATAAACAGACCAAGGCTCACCTGTCTGAAACATGATAGTTCCAACTACCTTAATCGATTTCTAGATCCTCTACTCAGTGTAGTCACAGTAATCTGTCTAAAATGTAAATCTGCTGGACTTGCCCTACACCCATATTCACCTTAGAATAATTTCCAAACACCTTAAAAAGCCCTTCATGACCAGTGCTTGCTTAAATATATTACCTTCAACTCTTAGTAGTTCCCCCTTCTGAATGCTGGGATTTCCTTTGAAGAAACATACAAAATCATCCTTGCCAGCATCCTCCCTTGTTCTGGCCTTAGCACATGCTAGATCATCTGCCTAAGAGCTCTTCCCCCTGTTTCACCAGCTGGTTAACTTCTTTCAGATCTCAGCTGAGATTTCACATCCTAAGAAGATTCTGTCCCCTCTTCTCACTCCACAGACCTTTCTTCTCAGCAATGACAACTTATAGTAATTGTGTCATATGGGGTTTACTTACCAAAATTCCTCATTAGACTTTAATCATTGTCAAACAGAGGACTTCCTATTGAAAGCCTGGTACTACGCACAGTACTTAGTACTGAAAAGGCATTCAATATTGATGAGTGAGTGAATAAATGAATATGTTATGGATAGAATATTTAAATGGACTGTATCATCTATTGCTAGCATCTAGTATCTTGTTATGATGTTATAGCCTTTCCATTCAACTTTTTCCTTGAATGGAGATATCTGGGGAGGGATATCTCCAGATTGTGTTTGCTATAAGTACTCCATATTAGAGTCCATTTAATGGGTGTTTATGCTTCTAAATTTGCTGTGACTCAATTGAGATAAGAATAACTTTTAGTATATTATATAATAAAACAATTTAAATTCTTGTCCTCATAAGAATTATCAAAGTGAATAAAGTTTGCCAAAGATATCTTTTCTTTGAAATTGTCATTTAAATTTTTTTTTTACCATGCAATCCTTCATTAAATGATAGTATGATTTGTTGTTTATCACATTAGTTAAGATAGTTTATATGTGGACCATTATTCAGACTTCTGGGATCTTGACCTCCTCTTCTCTGTGACATTTATAAAACACAGGATGAAAATATGTGTAATATAATTACAGCAAAATATTCCCAACAATCATTATTTGATTGATAACCCATGAATTTAATGAGGGCTTGATAAGAGGACTAATTGGTAACCAAAGTGTGTTTTTGTTATTACCTCTGTATTCCAACTCAATAAATATTTGTAAAACAACATTTGATACTGAACTGTTTTGCCAGTTCAGCAAAAACGTTGTGAATCTGATGAGAGAAGGGCGTATATGTGCAGCGCGGTGATTCGCAGGGAGTAATTTTGATTAGAATCAGGCTCTTATCCAGACTCTGAGGCATGTTGGTGGTACATCAATTCCTTCACGGTAAAGTGATTGCACCAGTTTTTGGCTTGCTTTATTCCACTCAGCTAAGTAGATGAACAAGTTCTGGTAGAATTCCCTGGTAGCACGCAAGCACAAATTTTATATGGGCTCTAAAGCCCCCTTTGCAGAGTGCTAATGGGTAACTGGGCATACAGAATTTCTTAGCCTAAGTATATATTAAGATTTATAAATAAATTCACAACTTAGGGCTAATCCATGTGCTACATATCTTGCAACTGACATACTTAGGGAGGAAAAACCAGAAACACAGATATATACCATTCTTGTACAAAGGAAGAAACTATGTTTAAGGATTAGATATGTTCTCTTAAGTCATATTTGAATCAGCCTAAACTGTTACTTTCAGCCACGAAGGATATCTTTTTTTCTCTTTTCTTTTAAAACCACTGGTATAGGCATTTTTGTGTAAAAATTCAGTTTTGTTTTTATTTATTTAAAATATCACAAAAAGATATTTCAACCAAAGCTGTTCAAATACGTTAAGGCATCTGTCATGAGTAATTATTCCATTTCCTCACTTTGTTTCTATTATCTGTTCTATTAAGAGGAAATAAAGCTGGTGGTATAAATCTTTGTGTTTAGACAGAATGAGTGCTTTGATTATAGAAACTACCTTCCTAAGATTTAGTGTACGGAAATGGAATTTTTTTTTTTTTGGTTATTTTTGAAAGTAATTGTGGTGAGGCATGCTGGTTCTTTGTCATAATTTGTTGGTTTGAAATCTCAATGTGCATATGAAAACTAAGCAAAAAATAAATAAATAAAATAAAGTGGAGACATACAAAAACTGCTCTGCTGAAATATATAGAGTTAAAAGCTGGCCCAGTGTCCATGACAAAGAAATCCAATTCAAAAAACAAAAACAGAAACAAAAACCATAATGCTGAACTGAAATAAACAACCAGCTTTGTGAGTTTGAATCAACCCAATGTTTACATTTTCAGATAGGTAGTGGCTTTTAGCCAAGGGAGGGATCTTTGACCTAAACTAATTTTGCCCTTTAATTTATGGAAGAGGAAGTTCAGGTCAGGAAATGCTACAACAATATACCTTGTCCAACCAAAACCAAAGTCATGTACCTATTTAGGGTCTGAGCTAGAACTAGAATCCAGGATTCTTTCCTCTACATCTCCGTACACAATCAATGCATTACCTCTTGTGATAATTATCTTCTGCCTAAACCTATATCTTTATGCCTATGGTAAATATATGGAGGGATTCCTTAGTTATCTTATAATAATCTACTCAAAGACTAGTTAAGCAACAAATATTTATTATCTCAAAGTTAGAGAACCAGGCACAACTTGGTTGAGTCCTCTGGCTCAGAGTATACCACAAGGCTACAGTCAAGGTGTGAGCCTGGGCTGTCATCACCTCAAGGCTCAACTGGGTGAAGATATGCTTTCAGACTCACTCATGTGGTTTCTGGCAGGATTCAGTTCCACTCAGGCTGTGGCTTAGAGGCAGCCCTCTGTGCCTTGCCATGATCAAGGCTCTTGCTTTATCACAGGGCAGCTCACAACATGGTAGCTTGCTTCATCAAAGTGAGTGAACAAGAAGGCCTAGAGAGAGATCGCCAGCAAGAGAGGGCACAGTCTTTTATGACCTAATCTTGTTGTATTCTGTTCATTAGAAGCAAGTCACTAGATCCAGCTCACACACCAGGGTGTAATACCAGAAGACAGAAGTCACTGCAAGTCATTTAGATGCTGCCTACCACATTGGCTAAATAACTCCCTTTGTAGGACTTCCATGGTTGCAATATTATGTGGATGGAAAGATGTATTGAGGGGGAGGTGATAGGCAGTGGCCTCCTTCCAATTGGTCTCATTTGTATGGTTTTTCATTAATGGCTCTCTCCTCCCTTGACTGTGAGTTCTATGAAGGCAGTGCACGAGAGATCTCAGGGAACCATTGGACAGACCCAGTTCTCTCACATTTGTCACATGTAATTCACAAGAATAACTGTAGAATGTGCTGGGAATGCAACATCTTGAGCTATTGGGGTTGCGTGGGAGCTGGCCAAAACAACCCAGGCTCTATTCCAGTCCCTGCCCTAGAAAAAGGATGTCCTTCAACACTTTAGCCCAGTGACTCCTGTTGCCCCAGCAAATAAAACCCAGTGTGAGCTCCTTTCTAGAGTCCTTCTGCTGTGGTGCAAGTGGGACATGAGCAATCAAGACTTTATTTGCCCAGGAAAGTTTTTCTGAGCCTTAGGGGACTAGCTGACAATTAATCCTAGGCTTGTTTTATCTCTTGCTGCCTATCTGTAGATAATAAATATACTTCATGTAACTTGTTGTGTATGAGCATGTTCTGTTTTATTGAAGTCAGATAGGTTGATAACCAGCGCACAGTGAACCTGCTTCACAGGCAGATGCCATATCCTGCTAACCCCTGTCTCTCTCCTCCCTACCCAACGTACACATACACACACACAATGCTATCTCTAGGACCTCTCAGAGTGAATGGCACTAATAGGAATATAATCAATATTTTATAAGTGATTAGATTGTCCTCAGAGGATACTAGTTTTGCACACAGATTCCTGTTGGGGGTAGAAATTTGTGTACAGAATCAAAAGCCAAAAGAAAAAAAGGCAGTTTCATAACCTGCTGGATTTCTTTGGTACCTTATTTATTACATACCAGACATCCTATGCAGCACATATTCACATACTAAACATCGCTATAAGCATGAAATGAATGCTTAATGAATAAACAAGTACTAGGGAGCAAGTCTGGACTACTACTTAACCACTCACTTGTGATCAGTGCAGTGACTTTGGAGACATTATGTGTTCTGAGGCTCAGTCCATGCTTTATGTGGTTCATAGATAAATATGCAAAATGTGTCCCATTGTAGAACTTTATCTCGTCAGTAAATTCAGACTAATATTTGAAATAGTTAACTTTATGTATAACAATTAACTTTATAAAGTGTCAAATGAATGGAAAGGACAAAGAAAGGTTAAAGGGGTAAGAGAATTTTCGGTTGAAGTGATCAGGGAAGACTTTACAGACGTTTTCATGGCTCATCTGTACCTTCAAGGATGGCTAAGATTGAGATGGCTAAGGAGGTTAGGCGAGAAGGAGCCAAGTAGTAGACATACAGAAACTCCATCAATTTTAGAGGAAAAATAAGACAAAGCAGTGCTTGAAAACATGGCACTAGCATGACAGTTATTATTGGTTTCATTTTGAAAGGCTGAAACATAATGGCCATGAAAATTTGTTTCTTTGAAGACCTTTAACTCTGAGTTGTCTCTAAGATGCAGGGGATAAAAAACAAGGCCAATCCTAGGTAAATTTTGGAAGAAGTGCCTATATCCGTGAAGTGTTTCTGAATTCTGACTGCGTTACATTCTCCGTCTCACCCTAATCAAGCTCATTTGCTTCAAAATTACTTTTTTTCTTTCTCTCTCTCATTCCTCCAATTTTGGCCAATTTCAGTTGTTTGAAAAAGAGATAAAATAAATTCAGAATGAGGTGTGAATGACTGATATCACTGGACCACTCCTTACATTTTTATATTTTTATGGAAACATAGTTGATTGTACATATCTGTGCATTGAATACCTGTGCGCAATATGTGATGCTGAAGTCAGGATAGTCGGTATATTCAACATTATACGATGTAATCGATTTTCATGGCCTTTTACCAATTCTTCCCTTACTCCTCTCCTCCTCCCCTTTTCCCACCTCTGGGAACCTCGGTTCTGTTCTCTCCTTTTGAAAATTCGAGGTGTTATTGTGATTGCTGTATCTTTCTATCTTTTTGTATTTGTTTATTTTTTTAACTCCCAATGTGAGTCAAACATACAGTATTTCTCTTTCTGTGCCTGGTTTATTTCACTTAAATAAGTTTATCTAAGTTCATCCCTGTTGCTGTGAATGGCAGTATTTCATTCTTGCTTATGACAGAGTAATGTTGTGTAAATATACCACATTTTTCCTATCCCAAAATCCATCGATGGACATTTAGGTTGGTTCCATATCTTGGCTATTGTAAATAGAGCTGCGATAAACATGGGAGTGCGGGTGTCTCTTCGACATGATGATTTCTATTCTTTTGGGTATATACTGAACATTGGGATTGCTGGATCACATGGCAGTTTCATCTGTAGTTTTTGAGGAAACTCCATACCATTTTCTGCAATAGCTGCACCAATTTACAGTTCCACAAACAGTATTGGAGTGTTCCCCTTTCTCTGAATAACAAATAACCAGCATTTGTTATTCTCAGTCTTTTTGATAATAGCTAGTCTAACTGGGATGAGATAATATCTTCCTGTGGTTTTGATTTGCATTTCCCTGATGCTGAGTGGTGTTGACCATTTTTTCATGTACCTGTTGGCCATTTGTATGTCTTCCTTTGATAAATACCTATTGGCTCCTTTGCCCATTTTTTAACCAGATTATTTGTTGTTTTGCTTTTCAGTCGTTTGAGTTCCTTGTATATTCTGGATATTAATCCTTTGTCAGATGCATAGTTTGCAAATATTTTCTCCCACTCTGTAGGTTGTCTTTTTGCTCTGTTAATTGTTTATTTTTCTGTGCATAAGCTTTTTTGTTTGATATGATCCCATTTGTTAATTTTTCATTTTGTTGCCTGTGATTTTGGGGTCATATTCACAAAGTCTTTGCCCAGTCCTGTGTCCTGAAGTGTTTCCCTATGTTTTCTTTCAGGAGTTTTATAATTTCAGGTCTTATATTTAAGTCTATAATCCATTTTCAGTTGATTTTGGTATGTGGCAAGAGTTGCAGGTCTAGTTTCATTCTTCTACATGTGACTGTCTAGTTTTCCCAGCCCCATTATCGAAGAGGCAGTCCTTTCCCCGATGCATGTTCTTGGCACCTTTGTCAAAGATCAGTTGGCTGTAAGTATGTGTGTTGATTTATGGGTTCTCTATTTTGTTTCATGGATCTGTGTATCTGAGACTTGATTTGTGACCTAATGTGGTCTATCCTGGAGAATGTTGGAACAACGTGCTGATGAGAACAGTGTATATTCTGTAGTTGTTGGATGAAATGTTTTGTAGATATCTGCCAGGTCCAGTTATTCTAAAGTATATTTTAAATATGGTTTCTCTGTTGATTTGTCACCTAGATGATCTATCCAATGCTGGAAGAGGGGTGTTTAGGTCCCCAACTATTATCATATTAGGGTCTATGTCTTATTTTTAAATCTAATAGCGTTTGCTTTATATATCTGGATGTTCCAGTGTTGAGTGCATATATACTTATGATTGTTATGTCTTCTTGCTGGATAGATCCCTTTCACATTATATAATGGCCTTCTTGGCCTCTTTTTATGGTTTTTGCTTAAAGTCTATTTTATCCAATATAAAAATAGTTACTCCTGCTCATTTTTGTTTCCATTTGCATGGTATATCTTTTCAGTCCCTTCACTATTAGTCTTTGTGTGTCTTTACAGGTGAGTTGAGTCTCTTGAAGACAGTATTATTTTAAATACTACTCCAGGAAGAGGTTTAATGCCATTTATTACTGTGAGAAAATAAAAGCTTGCCTAGTATTTTGCAGGTTCAGAAGGAAGGCTGATATGTGTGTGTCTACCTCTTTCAGATATTTAGTATCTTCCAAGGGACTTCATGGCTGTTCTGCCCAGTCCACTCATCACATTAGCTCCATTTAGTTGAAACCCATTATTCTTTCTTCGCTGAACTTTTATAGGCCCCTGTCCTGACCCAGAGCCAGGCCAGAACTAGTTTGTATTTTAATGAATTGGGGTATGATGTGTTAGATGGTGTATTAGTTTGCTAGGGCTGCCATAATAAAATATAACACTGAGTGGGTTAAACAACAGAAATTTATTTTTTTTCACTGTTCTCAAGGCTGGGTCTGAGATCAGGGTGCCAGAAGGGTTGGTTTTTCCTGAGGTCTCTCTCCATGGATTGAAGATAGCTGCATTCTTGCTATGTCCTCACAAGGCCTTTTCTCTGTGAGTGTGCTTGCCTGGTGTCTCTTCTTATAAGGACGCTAGTCATATTGGATTACCACACTTAGGACTTCATTTAATCTTAATTACCTCTTTAAAAGCCTTTTCTCCAAATAAACTCACATTGGTGGTTAGAGCTGCCATATGTGAATTTTGGGGGAAACAATTCAGTCCATAACATATACCTTTCACTGGTAATTTTTCAAGAAATAGCCTTAAGGTTATGCTGTGCAGTAGCCTAGAGAAATACAGAGTCAAGGCCCAAAGTATTTCAGTTTAATAAACATTTATTTAATGCTTATTTCTGACCAAGTACTAGGCTAGAAACTATCACATTCCTTGCTTCCTCATTCTGACAGATAAAACAGAAGTATAAATACATAATTACCAGGTGTGAGGGATAACCTTATTTATCACTTTATTTATCTCATGGTGTCGAGATATTTGGTCAAACATAATTCTGGACATTTCTGTGAGGGCATTTTTTTGTGGATGAGATTAACATTTGAATCGGTGGACTTTGATTAAAGCAAATTGACCTCCAGTATGCAGGTGGGCCTGATCTAGTCAGTTGAGGTCTTAATAGGGAAAGACTGACCTCCCCCAGGCAAGAAGGAAATTCTGCCAGAAGATAACCTTCAGACGCAAACTGCAACATTAGCTTTTCCCTGGGTCTCCAGGCTGTCGACTCACCCTGCAGATGTTTCCCTTGCGGTCTCCATAATTGTGTGAGCCGATTCCTGGAAATAAATCTCTCTCTTTCTCTCTTTATATATATATATGTGTGTGTGTATATATATGCACACACATATCCTATTGGTCTTGTTTCTCTGGATATCCCTGACTAATACACCAGGTTGACTTTAATAACAGAGAGTATCCTTGCTCCTTCCTACTTTCCCCTCTATGGGCTTCACCTGTTCAGACGGTGTCTACTTTGGGGAGGAGCAGATGAATGAGCCTGAATGTTAGTTTAGATGAACTCTGTTCAAACCACTAACCGGAGTTAGTCCAACTGACCTGGTTTTCATACTATGTGATTTGATTTTATGGTCAGCAATTCACAACTTTACAAAAAAAAAAATTAGAAAAAAAATAGGTGATCAAACTATTCTTCTTTCTGATCTTAACTGCATGAGATCTCTGCATGAGAGTTTGATGCGAATTGTGTACATAGGCCATGGTATGGCACCACTGGAAGGAGATAGGTATCCAGGGACTTACATTAGGCTGTGTGTGATTTTATTTCTAAGAGTGGCATGTTGCTCTATATCTCCTGAGCTTGTTCTTGGTAACTCACTAATTTACAGTTGTTTCTAGTTAACCTCCTAACTTTGCCTGCTTATTTGTGATAAGCATTATTAACTCCTTAGTGGAATCTAGGGACAATGAAATGCAAGGGGAAAGGTGACCTGCCATATATCATGCTTCGGCCTTGGACAGGATTACACAGTACAAAGCAGTCTTCTCATGTGTTAATTCTTTGAAGACATTGCTGGGGTCTGAAAATTCAGTAATCATACAGAATAATATGGTCTTTATTTTGTTTTATGGGAAATATTATTGGAATCTGTGTTATATAAAGGGAGAGGGGAAAAAACACTTTTCAACATGTAAATAAATAAATGGTATATTTTCCATTCCTTAAATGACAAAGTCAACCAGTGTAGGACTGTGTTGACTTGAAACAAAATAAAAAGGATGCTTTGGCAGTTCACATTATTACGATATTTATGTTCCCACTGTGTTTGTGTACAGTATCATAGGATCCATGGAAGCTAAAGAAAAATGATGATTGCCTTACCTAGAGAGTGTTTATGGAGCAAAATGCGATAACCCATATTTTTACTTCTTTAAATGAAATATATAATTATTGCTCACCAAAATGTTTTCTTTCACCTCACCAAAAGCATGACAAACATATTGCATTTTAGTATTTCAGCTTTTCACCTTTCTAGTACAATTTTCTTCAAGAAAAGTTGGAAGTGGTTTTCCTTTTCTCATATTGCAGAATCCTAGCTCTAGAGTCCATCCTGACAAATGTTCATTTTGCTTACCAGAAAACAGAGATCTGTGGAGGTTGAATGACTTGCTATTTATCACACAGTTGTTTGGATTTTGTGTGTGTATATACATATGTATGATTGATAAGGCTGTATTCTTTTATTTCCAGCATAGTGAAAAGATTCCAAATGCAAAAGCAAAATAATGTTTGCTGCCCTGTGTACTATTTTCACTTAAGCTTTGCTTGCCAAACCTCTAGTAAATTAAATAAAATTGGTGGAGTATAGCATTGGAGGTAACTACTGTTCTGACTGACCTGATGGTGCAATTTAATCAAAGCCAGTGTCTGAAATGGTTATTAGGGGATGTAAAGAGTGGAGTGTGCTTTTCCTTTAATAGTGTTCTCATTACTGAGCAAGTAAAAATGGCTCCCGAGCCTCTTGTCTTCTCAAACTACCGCACATTGGATTAGAGCAAGAATTTTGGTGTCAAACAAACCTAGGTTTACTTGTTGCTCTTCTCTTTTCTTTCTATGTGACTTTAGAGAAGTGAATTGCACTTCTGATGAAATGGCACCTTCTTTAAGGAGTATTGCCAATATTAAATGGTATAATAAAGTACTTCTAAGGATAGCTTCTATTATTTTATGACTTTTATTATTATAATTATGAAGTTATTGATTTTTCTCCTTTGATCTCTTTTCATGTAGTTTTCTATTTCCTCTCTTTTTCGTAAAAGCTAAAATGTTGACTAGCAGATGGAACAGTTATGGTCAATGAAAAAGCCAGGGGATGAGGTGTATCTCAGAAAAGGTGGAGGGGTCAAAACCTATCTTGGTGGAAGAAAATTGCCTCTGTTTACTTTCCTCCTGATAATAAAAATAATAGCATCAAAAATAATGATAGCTACCACTTATTATGTACTTATTCCATGCAATATTCACTCTTAAGTGTTTTAATACTTGTATATTAACTTATTTAATTCTCATTATAAATACTATAAAATTGCTATTGTTATTTCAACTCATTGGACAAGCAAATTGAGGCTTAGGGATCTAGATAATTTGATTATGGTAAATTAACTAGCTAATTGCAGAGGTCAGATTCAAACCTAGATGTGTCTGACTTTAGTGCTTTAAGTGTCCTTAATAATTATCTTGCAGTATTCTAGAACAGAAAGATGAGTTTGGAAGTTTATAAATCTTAAATCATTAAGTGCTCAGGTACATGAAAACCACAGCTTTCTATGGGTCTTTGCTATGTAACTTCTACCATTCATTGTTCTACTGATAAGCTCAGAAAATGCATAATAACTTATCGGTGGAAAAATAAATATTTCCAATAAGTGACATAGGACCAACATAAAATCAAATTAAAATTAAAATGATATCTACACTTTTTTTAGTAAAAAAGAAAATTTTTATGACACTAGAAGAGAGAAGCATTTTTAAAATAACAAACTGTAAAGAAGACTAATACATATAACTAATTAAAATGATTATTGTATGAAAGGATACTATGTGTAAAACAAAAACGAAGACAAAGACACAACAGAGACTTTTTGTAGCACATATACAGCCAAGAAATATTTGTATACAGAACATGCAAAATACTTCTGCAAATACATCAGAAAATGACAACACTAAAAATCCTAAAAAATAGGCAAAAGATATTGTATCATTTTCGATTACTTTTGGCTACAAGTGCCAAAAAGCTTCAAAATTATCAAGATAAGCTAATTTTTTCTCTCATTAAGGAGTGGTAATGTAATCAGTCAAGGTCATCAGTAATTAATTCAAAGGCTGGTTGGTAACTTCACTATTAGGCATCTGTGGTCCTTTTAACCTGTTGCTCTGCCATCCTCCACATGTGGCTTCCACCCAGTGGTCCAAGATGGCAGATCCTGCCCCAAGAATCATATCCATATTTAAACCGATAGGAAGGGGAAAAGGAGACAAGATGGGCACACACACTCACTTTATGGACATTTGCTGGAATTCATACATTGCATTTCTGCTTATATCTCATTGGACAGAACCTTGATGCATAACTTCCATAGAGACTCAGAAATAAAGTATTTTGGATGCCCATGTGGCTAATTACAAATAGAGAGTTCTATTCCTTGAGAAGATAGCAAGTAGGTGTCTACTACCTGGCTTTGCTAAAGACACAAACAGGAACTTCACCATAGGGGAAACACCAAAGGGCAATACATGTGTTTAAAGATGCTCAGCTTCTTCAAAAGTCAGGAATTGCAAATGAAACAAAATTGACTTATTATTTCACATTCATTAGATGGGCAAAAATTTAAAAGGCTCAAATGTTTATGCAAATAGAGAGTAATAGAAATTCTTATAATAGTGCTTATGAGAGTGTGTAAATTGGTAAAAATCAATTCGGCAAGCAATTTGGCAATATTTATAATAGCTAAATATGTATATACCATTCAGTCAAGCATTTCTGCTTTTAAGTATATTACCTTGATACCCTGGCATGTGCTCAAGAAAACATACTTAATATTTATAATAGCTAAATATGTATATACCATTCAGTCAAGCATTTCTGCTTTTAAGTATATTACCTTGATACCCTGGCATGTGCTCAAGAAAACATACTTAAGAATACCATTACAGTATAAAAAAAAAAAAAAAAATATATATATATATATATATATATAAAATAGAGACTAAGTAGGAATAATTAGAAATAATATAAATGTCATTATCAGGAGAATGAAATTTAGTGTATTTATAAAATAGACTAGATATGTTGTATTCAAAATAAATTAACTAGAGCTAAATGCATCAATGAATATAACAATGTTGAGTGAAGAGACAGCTGTAAAAGGATACATATATAATGATATAATTTGAATTAGGTTTAAAAAGATAAAAAATATACCAGCTATTGTTTATAGATACACACAAATGTGATAAAACTATTTCAAAATGCATGACAGTGACAAATACCAAATTCAAGGTAGTGGTTGCCATTATCAGTAGCAGGAGTGGGATGAGACTGAGGAAGAGGACATAGTGACTTCAATTTTCTTTGTAATGTTTTATTTCCTAAACTGAGTAGTGGGTATATGAGAATTCATTGTATTTTCCTTATACTTTTGTGTGACTGAACTGTTTCATCATCATCATCATCATCAACAAAAATTAACCTCAGACAGTCATTAGGAGAATAATAGATACAGAAAAAGGAGGAAAAGAATGACCCAAGTACCCATCTGCCAGGACATCTTTTAATCATTTAGAAGAAGTAGGAACATTAGTCAAGAGGTGAGCTTAAGGAGAAGATAAATATCTGGCTTTCTTTTCCTGTCTGAGATCTGCAGATACTTGGTTCTGATTTTCCTTATAGTACTCGGAAAAATGGTGACTATTGCAATAGCTAACACCATTTAGGAGAGTTTTCTACTGTGCTGTGTTTCCTTAAGGCAATATCTGATATTAACTTGGATGCCATACATGATATCTGCACTTCCTTTGTGGATGCTAGTGGTGGTGGTATTGGTGGTAATAGTGACAGTTGTAAATGTGTAGGGTTGTTGTTTGGTTGACATACTGAGGGAGGGAACAATACCATCACTTGGTGGATAGGGACAAGGGAAGCTCTGTGTACAGTTCAGTACTACACAAAATGCCAAGAGCCCCTCTGTTGGGGTGGGATGGGGTGGAGATACTAGTAGCACTACCTTTTATCTCATAGAAGAAGTGTACGTATGTGTGTGTGAATCACAAGAAATGTATCACCTTAGAACTTCATTTCCTATCAGAATGACAAGTATATAAAGGAATAAAGAAAAAGTATTCCATAAACTCAAGGAAATTTTTGTATTCCCTTCTACAATAAAGATGTGTACAACTAAATTTTGTAGCCTAGTGTCACATAGTGTTTGTTCAGCTAACTTCTTGTTCTATCCCTGTAAGCTTGAAGTTTCTGAAGAGCTAGTTTTCAAATACTCCCCCCGTTCAAAATAAAAGATAGAAACAGTTGAAAAAAATGATGAACATCCACATATACAATAGATTTATTGAAACCAGGTAGAGATATTCTTAACTTTATCAACCCATCAATAGGTTGATGTCATAGAACTTTAAATTTGCAGATAGAGCAATTTATATTCACTGTGCTTGTTACCAGAGAGGCTGATTCTTAAATTATTTACGTAAAGAAATGAATTGTTCTGTTCTTTATCTGAAATTATACCAATTGCATGCTTAACAAGGCTAAACTTTCCATTGAAAGTCCAGGTTCTTTTTCAAGCTTGCATTTTTTCTCTTGTCACTAACTGTTTGCACTGATGAAGATGAATCACATAGCACGATGCTTTGCTCAGACCCTTGAGAGGGTAATAGCCAGAAACCGTGATAGCAGATTCTACAAGCAAAAACTAACAGGTTTTTACTGTTGTCGGCAGGCTATTAATGCTTCTTGAAGTTATACTGCTGAATAAATAAGTTTTGGGCATTATTATTTTTGTTCAGCAGAATATATTCTCAGTCAAAAAAGCCTGGAGGTTAAAAGATTGTCATCCAAAATCTGTTTGCTATAAAACTAATGAACTTCATGTGCCAAAGAAAACTCAGACATATCAGAGTTAGAATCTGGTTTACTAAGGAAATTAAAAAGTACATAGCTCAAGAGGTTTATAACAAATGTACAATTTTAGAAAATCAGAATTAGTTTGGACATTGATCATTAAGCCCAAAGCAAGCCGACAAATTGGGCATTCATATTTGTATTACACTCATTATATTTTACGTAAATTGTCTCATTTATTGTTAGCAATCCTCTGTGTAGTACACATGATTGTCCAGACTCAGACAGGAAAAAGTGGCTCAGTCAGCCACCAATTAGTTGATCACAGAGCAGAAATGGACCTCTGAAGTTTTATTTTTATAAAGTGGGCTTCTGACACATAACTTGAGAATTCATCATTCCCAAGGCTTTCTGAAGTATGAAAAAGGTTAATATCTTCTTTTGCATTTATTAGAATTATTAAAAGAATATTGATTAGTCCTAATGGGTCGTTTTCTTTGGTTACTCAAACTAAATGTGGTTAGCTCTTGCCATAAACCACATGGCCTCTCAACAATGTAACTTTGCCTGAGCTTATGCCAGGAAGCACAATTCCTTTTTTTTTTAAAGGAATTTATTAACTTTTTAATTGAAATATATTGGTTATACATATTTATGGGGTATAGAGTTACATTTTAATACATGTTTACAATATGAAATGATCAAATCAGGGTAGTTAGCAAATTAATCATCACAAAAATTTCTTGTTTCTTTGTGACGAAATATTTGATCTGCTTTCTTCTAGCCATTTGAGACTATACAATAAATTGTTATTTTAGATGTCTCATACAATTGTATACCACTAGAACTTATTTTTCTTATCTAGCTGTAATTCTGTGTCTATTGACCAACCTCTCACTGTCCCCCTCTCCCTTCTCCTTCCCATTCTCTAGTAACCACAGTTCTATTATCTACTTCTACAACTTCAACTTAACTTTTTTTTTACTTCCCACATATGAGAGAGAATATGTAGTATTTATCTTTCTGTGCCCAATTTATTTCACTTAACCTGTCTTCCAGACTCATTCATGTGGCCAAAAATGATAGAATTTCATTCATGTTCATGCCTGTGTCGCATTCCATTTTCTCTCTCTCTCTCTCTCTCTTTCTCTGTCTCTCTCTCTATATATTTATGTGTGTGTGTGTGTGTGTGTATATACATTTTCTTTTTTTTTTAACTAATTATTTCTTTAAAAAATTTTTGGGCACAAAACTAGTCTTAATACATTTAAAAGACCAAGATCATAGAAAATATGTTCTCTGATCACAATAACAGAAGGAAATTTAGAATACTCACAAATGTGTGGAAATTAAACAACACTCTCCTAAATAAACAATGGACAATATATATATATATATATCACAGGAAAATTAGAGAGTACTTTGAGATAAAGATCAAAGTGCAACATATCAAAATTTACAGAATGCAGGGCTCATGAAGTGCTTGGAGGAAAATTTATACATGTAAAAACCTACATTAAAAATAAGAAAAATCTTAAATTGGTAATGTAAACTTTTACCTAAAGAAAACAGAAAAAGAGCAAACTAAACCAAAATCAAATATAAGTAGGAAATAACAAAGATTACATCAGAAATATATGAAATAGTGAATTAAACTACAGAAAATCAACAAAGTCAAAATTTGATTCTTTAAAGAAGATCAACAAAATTTGCAAACCTTTATCTAGACTGACCAGGAAAAATGGGGGAAGACTGAAATTACTAAAATCAGAAATAAAACAGGGGTATTATTATTACATTGTCCTTATGATTTTTTGTGATGGTTAAGATTGAGTTTCTTTCTCTTTTTCATTTGAATTTTTGTTCTACCAATGTGTTTGTTCTTCCTTGTGTGTTTGTGGTAGTGATGATCAATTCTTGGATTCCAGATGCAGGACTCTCTTGAGGATTTCTTGTAGGGCTGGTTGTGTGGTGGTGAACTCTTGCAGTTTTTGTTTATATGGAAAATATACCATTTTTGCCTCATTTCTGAAGGATAGTCTGCAAATATAGTATTCCTGGCTGGCAGCTTTTTTCTTTTAGTGTTTTGGATATATCGTCCCATTTTCTTCTGGACTGTAAAGTTTCTGTTGAGAAGTCTGCTGTTAGTCTGACGGAGGCTCCCTTTCAGGTGACTTAACACTTTTCTTTCATGAGTCTCTGTCTTTGAGCTTTGCAAATTTAACTATAATATGTCTTGAAGAGAATCTTTTTAGGTTGAATCTGTTTGGGGATCTTTGAGCTTTGTAGATCTGATGGTCCATGTCTCTCCATATACCTGGGAAGTTTTCCATTATTATTTTGTTCAATGCCTTTTCCTTTTTCCTCTCCCATGATCTGAATGTTTGTACACTTAAAGTTGTCTGCTAGCTCTCTTAGATCTTCATTTAAAAATTTTTTTCCATTTAAAAAAATGTTTTAAAATTCCTTTTATGCCTGAGTTATTTTGAAAAGGCTATCTTCAAGATCAGAAATTCTTTCTTCTGCTTGTTCTAGCCTGCAGCTTAAGCTATCTTTTTTTTTTAATTTTGTTGAACAAATGTTTGAGTTCTATAAGTTCTGCTACTTTCTTTTTTAAGATATTAATCTCTTTGTAAGTTTTGTCCTTCATATCCTGGATTATTTTTCTCATTTCATTATGTTGTCTGAGTCTTTTCATATCTCAGTGAGATTCCTTAAGATTGCTGCTCAGAATTAATTCCTTTTCAGTCATTTTGAGGGTGTTCTTTCCTATAGGGTCTGGTATTTGAGAATTACTGTAATCTTTTGGTGGTGTGATATTTTCTTTCATTTTCATATTTCTAGTATCTCTACATTGATGTCTAGCAGAGCAATTGCTGCTTCTATTACTCTGGAGTGGGCTCTGAGCGTAGAGATATCCTTTTCCTTTTCTGGTTTCTGCTGGTGACTCTTCTTGTGTCAATGTAGTTGAGAGTCTGGTGGGCCACCTGCATGGTAGCTGTGGCTACTGCTATAGAATCTGCTGCTTTTGCAGCAGCTGTGGCTGTGGTGGTCCACCCATGTGGAAATGGTGTTTCTGGTGTGCTTTCTTGCCTGCTTCTGGGTGGGAAATGCTGCCCTTGGTTCCTACCTTAGAACCCTGGGCTTGCTGTCTTGCCTGCTTCCAGGTGGAGGGGGCTTCCCTCTGCTCCTGCCTTAGGTCCCTGGACATGCTCTCTTGCCTAAGGAGGTGCAATTTTTTGAAGACAAAATAAGCCAGAATTAATCTGTTTTGGTATGTTGGAACAGGCCTAGCTTCATTTTTGCTCTTGTTCCATTGGTCTATCTACTTTTCTCTTTGTGTGCCAATACCAAACTGTTTTTATTTTAGTGGTTTTAGAGTACATTTAAATTGTAATTGGAAGGAAAGCTTGCTACTTCTTCCTTCCTTCTATTCTCTTTTTTTTCCTTTGAATACTCTTGGCCATTTTTGTTAAGTTTATTCTTCTATATTAAATTGAATATTTTTCTAGTTCTAAAAGCAAATAAATATACCTTGGGTTTTCAAATGAAATTGCCTTACATTAATACTAATTTGGGGGACAATTGGCTTTTCTTTGCAGGCCTTTTGAGCCAAGAACATGACATTTCCAATTGTTTAATATTGCAATTTATCCTTTAATAAGAACTTATAGTTTTTTTTCACTCTTTCAAATTTATTATTATCATTTCCATTTTGAATTGGTTACTACCACTTGAAAAATATTTTGATAATGTATATACTATCATCCTTTTTTTTTCTCTTTTCAGATACAGTAGCTTTATTAGAGACTCATAAGACTATAGAAGAGGGAAGGATTTACTGAGAAAATCTTGCCTAGGCTTTATGATATCATGAATGAAAGAGGATACTTCAATAAGGAGAATTTGGTCAAGAGTGTTACATGTTTTCAGGAGGCAAAAGAAACTGAGAATTAAGAAAATCAGAATAGGATCGTATGATCAGAGTTGAGTTTTCAGAATGTGTCAAATTTTATGTATTAAGGACTTAATTGTTTAAAAATTTCTAAAAGAATTCTTAAAGTGGGATAGAATGATATAGAACAGCAGCTGGAGAGTGAGCAATAGAATGTGGGGAGGTTTCTTTTTTGGGAATGTTTTTAGGTAGAAGGTGCTGAAGGAAGAGATAAGATTGAGGGTAGGGATGAGAGGGAATAATAGGGGAGCACATGCTTAATGGGCAAATTGTAGGCAAAATGTCTGTAATTATGTTTTATGAGTCAAAATATTCTAATTTGTATTAGGCATATCATATAATATCATCCTCTTGATTAGTCCACAACTTTAAATTATCTGACCTCAATTTTAAACTAGAATCTTCCAATGAAAAATTGCATCAGTCATATATATATTTGTCTCATGTTATTTCATTGATTATATCTTGATCTTATCAAACTGATTTCAATAATGTTTTTAATGAGCAAAATTTTTTTCAGGTAATTATTTCTCAGATACAGGTTGACTAATAATGCTTTGATCATATTTTTAAGTTTTAAGTAAATGGTTTTGATATCATACAGGATGTTTCACCTTGACTTTAGACCATCATCTGAACTTAATTAAATTACAATGTGTCAAACAGTGTTCCAGTGCTTTTATGTGTACTATCTCATTTGAATTTCATAGCAATACCACAGTAAAATAATATTACTATCCTTGTTTTATATACGGAAAAACTAAAACACAGAAAAGTTAAGTGGCAGGCCCATGATTGCATAGCTAGTAAGCAGCATAGCTGGTATCTGAACTTCTGAAGTCTGGCCCCATGTAATGTACTTTTAACCAATATGCTTACTGTCACATTTTAATACCTAAAATGGTTATATATAACAAAGACAAAATATGCATCATAAAATGGAATAAATATGTCTGGAATTTTGTGGAAGATCAGAACATTTTTCACTAAAAATATTCATTGTGCACAAATATTTCTCCAGTTTGTTTCTGTAGAAAGTCTTGGTTTACAATGATTAACTTCATAGACTGTACAACATATTTTATGTGTGTGTGTGTGTGTGTGTATATATATATATATATATATATATACATATATATATACTTATATATATACTTATGTATATAAGTTTGATATGTAAAATTACACTTACGTTACATACCAAAATCTCAATACAACATTGTAACTCAATAATGTATGGCCATTAAGTAGGATGTTCCTGTATTCCAATTTTTCTCTCTGTAGTGTTTCTTTTCTGTTGTGTCCTCATCCTGTGGGAGGATTTTATGTCTCAGCACTACTGAACTCATGAATGGTTGCATGACTTTCTTCAGTCAAGGAAATAGGGGTAGGAATGACCTGTATAAATTCCAGGTAGAAGCCTCAAAGGTCGGTATGTATTTCTCCATGTTTTGTTTCTCTCTGGCAAAGATTATCAATATTCCAGATAGAAACCTGCATCCTTGAAGGAAAAACAAAACAAAACAAAACATGCAGCTGAGCCTTAACAACCCTTGACACATGTATAGCTTGGATGAATATTAACCTTTTTTGTCATAACCTACTGAGGTTTTGTGTTACCTAACATATTCTAGCCAATTCTCACTAACACAGAGTTATAATATGTTGATGTTATTGTTATGGTTTTGCATTAAAGTTTCTTTTTTGTGTCATTACTGAGAATATTTTTGGAGACCACTCTACCTTAAGTAACCCAGTTTCTGAGTACATTTAAGTTTTTGCTCAGCCATTAATTAGCTTTTAATTAATCACAACCAGTAATGTCAAGATGATGAAATATCCTGAAGTGTCAGGTTTATGTTGTTTTTCATTTCTACTGTCTTGTATTCTTATTTTGACAAAGAGTCTTCAGCTTGATCTGCTTCATTTCTACATTTGTCTCTGATATGAGATAAAATTCATAGTTGAAGTTCTCTAACAAAATATTTATGTGCTCACATGTATTCTTTTGCTTTCTATCTAAATAACATAATTTGTCTTACTTTATTCCCCAAAGCAAACATTTTTGAAAATTGAATAAATTAGAACCAGTGTGTCTGGGCATGAACTTTAGATCATCTTTAGGCAATTAATAAATATTTGATGACCAGTTGTCTCCCCATTATTTAGAGGAATTATCAGTAATTGTTTGAGTGTATAAAATTTTGCTGCTATTCACCTCTGAGAAGCTACCAAGAGTTCCCTATTTGAGAAGCCATTTAATAGCAAGTCATTCTCAATTTCAATGTCTGCTCTCATAATTTTGACTTGGGGCTGAAATTTGAAACGATTTTGTTTTCTGTGATTTAAAATGTGTAAAATATTTATATTGATTTTCGGTTTGTATGTGCCTCTCTTGATAAGCCTAAGTGCCCTGAAAAAGAATTGCCTATCTTTTTGAGGTGCTATCTAACATGGACATCCCCCCCAAAATTTTGCATATGCTAAAGAGATTACATTTTAGACCTCAAATCTCCAATATGGATGAAAAACTACCTAGTTATTTTTGTTATTGTGCATAAAAACAATAATAAAGCCATAATTTTCATCGGTTAATGATGTCGATATAAAGATATATAGGTAGACAGGTAGACAGAAAGGTAGGTAGACAGATTGATAGATGATAATCGTGTTTATTTCAAATGGATATATATTGCCTTGTAAACACTTTCAGTTAGGACCATCAGTGTAGAGCTACTCAGGATATTATCTTGATTTATACTTCAGGTAGATGATGATGAAAACTTGTGATTGACAGAATGACAGAAAACAATTTTAAATCAGATGAACTTATTTTTTTTTTTTTTTTTTGTCTTTTGTCTTTTTCCGTGTCCGGCAACGGATCGCAACCCTCAGTGTTGCCCCCGTACCGGACCGGGACCGGCAACGGGATTGCAACCCTTGGTGTTCCCCCCGCGCCTCGCTCAGCCAGTGAGCGGGAACCGGTCTGTATGTGGGATCCGAACCCTCGGCGGGAGCGCAGCTGCACTTCCCAAGTGGCGCACTAGCGCAGTGCGCCACTGGGCCGGCCCAGATGAACATATTTTACAAATTTTATTTTTACACATTAGAAGTAAATAACATTTGTATCAATAAGCAATTTCTTTTCATCTTGAACAATTTTAACATGTTAGAGCTAGAAGGGTTCATGATTATCTGGCTGAATCCTCTCTTTTCATCAGTTTAAAAACCGATCCACCGAGTGACTTGTCAAATGTCTCATAATTAATTAGGGGCGGAGGAGGAGGCCTGACTTCCAGTCCAGTACTCTTTTCCTTCTGCGATTAACCTATGACCCCTGTATAGATTAGAGTGATTTATGAATAATACATTATTATTTACATTTCGATAGGCACTGAAGGAATATTTTTTGGAAGAAAGCAGAATATAAAGTGAAATAAAGTGAAGAAATTTGTTGTGCAATTGACTATAAATGAGAAGAGCAACTTGGTAAAGGGGCATGAGAAATCATCTTCTATACATGCAGATGTAACATGTGAGGACCAGAGAGACAGAATCAGGAGGAACAGGTCTAGTCTCTTGACTTTTAAGAAAACAACAGTGACTTTCTGAGAGAGCACCTAAACAGGTATGCAAATATCTGCCTTCCCCAAAGTATCAAGATGTATACAGGTTGGAAGAACAAATTCAGGGTAAGTTTGTCAGATCTCACTAGAAAGGGTGAAAGGCTACACAATTTTATTAGTACCTCTAGACCCATAAGATATATTATACTTCTAAAGCCAGGATACGAAATCATAGGAATCCCTGAATTTAGAAAAAAATCTAAGCATACAGTGGAGTGCTATTTACCTTATCTGAGTACTTGACTAAATGACCCCTCCCTAGACAGATATAAATTGGTTTATTTCCTATACTGTAACGCTGAATTTAAAAGTATACATGTTATATGGGGCCGGCCCGGTGGCGCACTGCTATAGTGTGCCGCTTGGGAAGTGCGGCGGCGCTCCTGCCGAGGGTTCGGATCCCACATACAGACCGGTTCCCGCTCACTGGCTGAGCGAGGTGCGGGCGCAACACCGAGGGTTGCAATCCCGTTGCCGGTCCCGGTCTGGTACGGGGGCAACACTGAGGGTTGCAATCCATTGCCGGACACAGAAAAAGACAAAAAGTATACATGTTATATACTTTACAGGGATCTTGGAGGTCATGATGAGCTACTGTCTAATGTAGTTAGAAGAAGGTAAAGAGCTATATGAATTTTAAGTAAGTGTTTTTTAAATGACTGAGTTTGAAATAGTTTATTCCTTCTGTAAGAATTCTTGGTGGTTCTACCAGACATAGAAAATGACACTGGCAGTTTATTTATAGTTTATCTTGGTAAAGGCAATTTTTGTGCACTACACAGTCCTTGACATGAAAGGTAAAAACTCTCTCTGACATATCCTGTGAGTTTTTTTAATTGCATATTCTACATAAATTCGCAAATAAAATATTTCAAAATAATGAGACTATAATCTTAAGTCTCAGTGGTTAAATATAGCATATAAACATTTCATTCTAATCTATAGCCTCATTATTATCTGCTGCAAACAAAAACCAAGGTTTAAAGTAGCTTTTGGTGTCCATTTAGGGGTGAGGGGTGGGGATTTGCAGCCAGTTTTATAAGTTGATGGTGATGAATATTGCTGTTGGGTGTAATCTTCCCAGGTTCAAATGCTTCCCGGGTTAAATGCTGCTTTTATGACTTGAGTTTAGTTGCTTTTCCTTTGATTAGTAAGTCTCTTACTCATTTGGGGTGTGTTTGTATTTTATAACCCAGTGTGTCAATACCATCTATGATGCTCTTTTGAGATATGTTCGTGAGAGAAAAACTGTTTGATCACCACCCTAGTGATACAAAAAATGTAAATTCTGCCAGTTGTTATATGGCTATAAAACAAGCAGTAACACATTATTCTTTTTTCTGTTTCTCTGAGATACTGTCCATGTGAATAGAAACTTCTACATATCCTGGCCACAGTATTTTGAACAAAAATGTAAAAAAAAGTTAAAACTGGTATTTTCTGTATAGAAGAGTTATACAAATAAGACATAAATTGTTGACCATGCAAAAAAGTTATTTATTAAGTCATGAGAGAAAGTAGATGAATGTGTAATATATATGATGGATATATATATAATGTAAATAATGAGTAACTTTTTTGCCATTTAAAATAGCATAATTATTGTTTTTCAAAATTCAA
The DNA here is from genome assembly GCF_000696425.1 of Galeopterus variegatus. NCBI lineage: Eukaryota > Metazoa > Chordata > Mammalia > Dermoptera > Cynocephalidae > Galeopterus > Galeopterus variegatus. Next base: position 294,321 of record NW_007726816.1, on the reverse strand, counting down.
ATTTTTATTTTTTAATTGAAATATAATTGATTATACATATTTATGGGTACAGAGTTGACTATTAGTATTTGTGTACAATATGTGATGATCAGTCAGTATTATTAGCATGTTCATCATTACAAATAGTAATTATTCTTGTGTCTATTACCCAATTCCTCCCTAACTTCTCCCCTTCCCTCTTTCCCACCCCTAGTACACATAGTTCTTCTCTCTCCTTCTGAAAGTTCAACATATTATTGTGGTATTTTCTCCTTCCTTCTTTCCTTCCTTCCATTCCTCCCAATTATGAGTGAGGACATGCAGTATTTCTCTTTCTGTGCCTGGCTTATTTCACTTAACATAATTTTCTCCAAGCTTATCCATGTCAATGTGAATGGCATGTTGCTTTGGCTGAGTGGTATCCTATTATGTATATATACCACAATTTCTTTTTTTATTATTATTATTTTTATTTTGTCAATATACAATAATAGAAATGCTACTGATTTTTCCCACCCAGGTGTGTCCCCTCCATTTTCTTGTTGTAAGAACTTCAAAAAAAAAAAAAATTGTGGTTGTTATATCTTCCTCTCCCCCCCACCTGTTTTTTTTTTTGTTGTTGTAGGTATTTTATTTTTTTGGTGGCTATTGTGAATGGGCAGGCTTTCTTGATTTCTCTTTCTGCTTGTTCACTATTGGTGAATAGAAATGCTACTGATTTTTGTGTGTTGATTTTGTATCCTGCTACTGTGCTGAACTCTTTTATCACGTCTAAGAGTTTTTTAGTAGATGATTTGGGCTGTTCGATATATAGGATCATATCGTCTGCAAACAGGGACAGTTTGACTTCATCCTTTCCAATCTGGATGCCCTTTATTTCCTTCTCTTCTCTGATTGCTCTGGCTAATACTTCCAAAACTATGTTGAATAGGAGTGGTGAGAGTGTCAATATTATCCTGAATGGGGAAAAACTGAAAGCTTTTCCTTTAAGAACAGGAACCAGACAAGGATGCCCACTCTCACTACTCCTATTCAATATACCACAATTTCTTTATCCAGTTGTCCAACGGTGGACATTTAGGTTGGTTCCATATGTTGGCTATTGTAAATAGAGCTGCAGTGAACATGGGAGTTCAGATATCCCTTTGACATGATTTCCATTCCTTTGGGTATATACCCAGCCGTGGGATTACTGGAGAATGTGGTAGTTCTATGTGTAGTTGTTTGAGAAAACTCCATACTGTTTTCTATAATGGCTGTACTAATTTACAGTCCAACAATGTAGAAGCATTCCCTGTTCTCCACATCCTCACCAATATTTGTTATTCTAGGTCTTTTTGATAATAGCAAGTCTGAGGTGAGATGATATCTCAATGTTGTTTTGATTTGCATTTCCCTGGTGAGTAGTGATGTTGAGAAATGTCTGTTCAGTTCCTTTGCCCATTTTTAAATTGGATTATTAGTGTTTTTTGTTTTTTGTTTTTTTTTTAACCATTAAGTTGTTTGAGTTCCTTGTACATTCTGGATATTAATCCTTTATTGCATGTATAGTTTGCAAATATTTTCTCCCATCTGTAGGTTGTCTTTTCACTTTGTTTATTACTTCTTTTGTTGTGCAGAAGCTTTTTAGTTTGATATAATCCCATTTGTTTATTTCTTCTTTTGTTGCCTCTGCTTTTGGGGTCATATTCATAAAGTCGTTTCCCATTCCTATTTCCTGAAGTGTTTTCCCTATATTTTCTTTTTTTGTGTAATTTTTATTTTATTTTTTTTAGCTTTTTAATTTTTTAGATAATTTATTATACATACATGTGGAGTACAATGTTGATTTTCCATAATTGTGTATAATGCATGGTGGTTAGATCAGTGTAGTTAACTTTTAGGAATTTTATAGTTTCACTTCCTATATTTAAGTCTTTGATCCATCCTGAGTTTATTTTAATATATGGCAAGATGTACAGATCTAGTTTCATTCTTCTGCAAAGTGATGTCTAGTTTTCTCATCACCATTTACTAAAGAAGTTGTTTTTACCCCAATGTACGTTCTTGGTGCCTTTGTCAAAGATCAGTTGGTTTTAAGTACATGGGTTACTTTCTTTCTGGGTTCTCTATTCTAAACCATTGGTCCATTTGTCTGTTTTTATGCCAGTACCATGCTGTTTTTGTTACTATCGCTTTGTAGTATAATTTGAAGTCAGGTAGTGTAATGCCTCAGGCTTTATTTATTTATTTACTTTTGCTCAGTATTGCTTTGGCTATATGGGGTCTTTTGTTGTTCCACATGAATGTTAGAATTGTTTTTTCTATTTCTATGAAGAATGTCACTGTTATTTTGATGGGGATTCTATTGAATCTGTTGATTACTTTGGGTATTGTGGACATTTTCACATCGTTACTTCTTCCATTCAAGAGCATGGAATGTCTTTCTATCTTTTTGTGTCCACTTTAAGTTCTTTCAGCAGCGATCTTATTGTGGTGATCTTTCCCCTCTTTGGTTAAATTTACTCCTCAGTATTTTATTCTCTTGGTAGCTATTGCATATGCACTTGCTTTCTTTATCTTTTTTCTGCTCACTCATTGTTGCTATATAAGAAGGTTATTGATTTCTGTGTATTGGTTTTGTATCCTTCAACTTTACTGAATGTGTTTATCAGCTCAGAGAGTTTTCTGGTAGAGTTTGTGGATTTTCTATATATAGGATCATGTCATCTATGAATGGGACAATTTGACTTCATCTTTTCCAATTTGGATGCCCTTTATTTCTTTCTCTTGTCTGATTGCTCTGGTTAGTACTTCCAATACTATGTTGAATTTTAGTGCCATTTTTAGTAGGGCATTTCAAGTTACATTTTGTAATTAGACCTACCAATAAAATATGCATCACATATATCCATTTCTCTCTGTGCACACACAGATATACACACATGTGCAATATAAAATACTATTAAAAAATTCCATTTTTTGCAATCTATTATTGAATGTTGTTCATTCATTTATCTATCTATTCATTAAACATTGATTCATCTATTCAATATATTTATTTAACATGGATGTTTGCTCCATTATTTCTCAATTTCACTCACTTTAATTTTATTGAATTTTTGAATTAATTTGTTCTCACTCCATTTTTTCATGTCTGTGTAACTTTCCAAATCATTTAACACATGTATGTAAATTCTAACTTCTGATGAATTTTCATTAAGAAACCATATTGAATCTTGTCTGCTATATTTCTTCTTTGGTTGGATCCTGGCATATCAGAGCTTTTTATGCATAGTGGGCTGTGAGCAGAGGGTGAATCGACCTCAATAAAAAAATTAGATATTTTTCTGAATAGAAACAAAACCAAACCTCAAGATGTATGATATTCATCTGTGCACTACATGACAGTTTCCTAAAGAATCCTTCTTCCATATAGCCATTTCACAATTTAACCTGGTATTAATGTCTTTTGCAGAAAATATTTGTTTTAAAGTTATGTATAATTGTAGGATTCCCCCCCAAAAAGTCCATGTACAATTCGTTGTCTATTCTACCTATCTTACAGATTTTGGGTTGAAATTTGATGCTTAGATCCTTTGTAATGCCCTAAGAAGTTCTATTGATTAGTCTGCCATCATGGTCATTCATTTTAGGGCCCCTCCCCCCCCCCCCCCACCGAACCCCTTTTTTATTGCAGGCTGCTATATATCCCTTATTTTAAAATTAATGCTTGTTGAATGTATTCTTTTAGTAGGCAGTAATCCAGACACACCTGTACTGTGAAAATAATAGACACACTTATTGAGATGACTATAAAAATAACCATGAAAAATTTAGCTTTTAAACATTACCAAGGGTCTCAAGTTTTGTAGGAGACAGGGAACGAAAGGACTGAGAGAATAATGGAATTTAAGAGATACGATTAGTTGAAGTTCTAGTAGGTGTCAGCAGGGCTGGGTGTCATTCATCACACTGATTTGACATGAGGGATCCTGGACTTCAGGGTTAGGCTAGGTGAGGTGGGACTCTCATGGGAGCAATGCTTTTCTTTATTCTCTTCTGAATGGAGATTGTCAATCCATAGTAGTCAAAAGAAGGAAAGCAGGCCCTTACAGAGACTATGCTCTATGGTACTAAATTTGATCTTTGGTTTGTCTTTTAAATTCATTCTTGTTTTACATAAAAGATATTTAAACTTTAAAATATAGCTAGAGAAAAGCAGGATTAGACAAAAACTTTGCTTAAGTAACATTAATTCATGATACTTTCATAAGAAGATACATGTAAATATTTATTAACAAACTGCCCTACCATTTAGCAAATTATAAGGAAAATTGATATGGTTGTTGGTGTCTTGTTAGGTCAAGGCATAACACAACTCTCTCTCTGCTTGTGTTTGGAAGCACCTTAGAAAGATGCATAAGAATCGTGTTGTTTCTCGCAACCATATTTGGAAAAATGTGTCATGACCTGTAGCAAAGAAGGCCTGTCATTACTTCACATGTGAATTTAACCTACCAACATAGTCATGGGCATTTCTAAAAAGCCACTGACTTTTCCTCTGGGGACCTGACTGTGCAAAATTTAGGTCAAGAAGGGGCAGAGATTATGTGCTTCCTGTGGAAAGCTGCCTCTTACAAAGAGAACAGAGATAAAGGAGGGTGCTGGGCTTCTTATTCCAAACTCACCAGTCAGCTGAGTCATTAGTCCTCCTTGCAAATGATTGAGTAAAGAGTGTGGATAAAGGCCAAGGGTTTTATTCCAGGAAAATTGCATAAAATTCTGGGGAGTAGAGAATCCATGTACCCCTTTGCTAGTTAAAAGTCTTGGAGATCTGAAATGAATTCAAACACATTAACAATTAAATAGTGTGTTATATTATGTTAGGCAATTATGGTCACAGAAAGATTATTAATTTAATTTGTCACAAGAGATCTAGAATTTACTTTTTCTGGCTAATATAAAAGGTACAGCAAAGTTTTAAGGGTGGAATTTTTGAGATGAATTATCTTTGCTTTATTTTTGAAAGGGAATAAAATATTTGCTTTGCTAATTCTTACTATGAAGGTAAAATATACCAAAAAAAAAAAAAACATTTTAAGAGCATCTTTTAATATAGCATTTAGCAATGGGTATGTCTACCAATTAAAACAGGCATTCCTGTGGCTATGGTTAAAATCCTTGGCATTTTCTTTAAGAAAAATTGCTTTCTTTATTTTTTAACTGATTTACTTATTGAATAAGTAGTGTGCACAGATTGTAAAATTTTCAGAAGTTTCAAAGTGCTAATTTTTTTTCTTCTCTGTAACTTATGTCCCTGATTATTCTCCACAGGGGCAGACATCATCAATGGTTTCTTGTGCACCTTTCCAAATTTAATCTATGCATATAAAATATTCTTCCCTTCCCAAGAAAAATACTAGTCTATCATCAGTACTGTTATAAACTTTTATAGGCATGGTCTGTCAGGAGAGAAAGATCTGACAGATCTTTAAATTAACAGTATATTGGTGAAGTATACTGTTGAATAAGTGCAATAGAACATGAATTTCTATGGCACCAGAATTGCTGGGCAAAGTGCTATTTAGGATTGAGTAGAAGAATGTGCTCAGAAAAGGTGAACAGATACTCAGCGTGGAATATTTGATCACATACATAACAACAAAGCTTCATCCTAAGTAAGGAGCCTCACAAAATATTTGGGAGCAGAATAAATAGTAAAACACATGCTATACTTATAACTATTAATGTTAACCCTTCCCCTTAGAGAATAGTCTTGGGTGCTATTGTAGAAGCAAGGGCTTCTCTTCACTTTGTGTAATTCTCCTCTACAGAGAACATTTTTTTTTTTTAGTAGTAGGAAATATGGTATATTTTGACTGAGTGTTGCTTGAGCATTTTAAGATAAATCAATATCAATAAAAGCAGAAGTTTATGCTGTCCATTAAATAATAGACTGACTCAGAAGTCAATGATTTTTTCATATTTTAAGAAGTTTTTGTCTGCTTGTAAGTCCATAAATAAGGAATGTGTGTACCAAAGGTGATAAATCATCCTGGCAACAGTTTTATTTTATCTTGGCAATGGTTTTATTTTATATTTTATTTTATACTGGTATAAGGTAAAAATAGCATATTTCAAGGAAAGCTTGAAATTTTTGCTCTATTTTTGTTGCAAATTAATTAAGAAAATAATGGTTTGAAATCATGAGATCTCAGTGGCTTAATATGGTCGAACCCTATTTGTCGCTCACACGAAGTCCACAACGTGTGTTCCAAAGCCCACAATGTGTGTTCCGTTTCACTGTCACGGAGAGTAAAGCTGACATAGGCTTTCCTAATCCTAAATGTAGCTTCAAACATTACTCTGGATACAGTCGGCAGACAAAAGAAGATCATACAAGACAGGCATGGGATGTATTTTAAGGGCCAGCATAAACTTCTGCTTTTATTGATGTTGACTTATCTTAAAATGCTCAAGCAACACTCAGTCAAAATATACCATATTTCCTACTACTAAGTGATGGACATTCTGCGTGGTCTTATTCTATTGGTTAGAACTCAGTCACATGGCCACACCTAACTACAAAAAGGCTGGGTGATATAGCGTAGTTGGGTATCCAGGAATAAGAGAAATAGTTTTGACGAACATTTCACCAGCTCTGCTATAAGTAAGTATTACATGAACAGATCCTGCATGGGTTTTAAGAAAGAAACATTAATAATAGCCTTCAATAATGGGTTATTAACTTTTGCTACAGTACATTTAAAAAACATGTTTGGGAGGATTAAATTTATACACACACATACATCTTAAATGAATGCCTTAAAAACAAAAAGTATTTATAAATATAAATTACTATTTAATCCTTGCAACAATCCTGTGTGGTAAGTAGGATTCAGATCTTACAAATGAGCAAAGGAAATTGTAGAAAGTAAATTAACTTGGCTGCAACCAAGGACTGTGAATGTTAGAAATAGAATTCCAGCTTAGGTTCCTCTAACTTTGTTTTGTTTTCATTCTACTTCTGGTGTATTGAAGCTATGCTGTATATTGGAGGGTTGTCAGGGAAGTCATCATCTATTGATTCTATAATTAAGTCACCATTCTGAAATCCTAGGAAACAGTGTCTACATAAAATATTAGAAACCACAGGGTAACAAAAATTATGAATTGACGTTTTGTAAAACCAGTCAGTGAGTACTGTGCAAGGTGAATTTTCTCAAATAGCTTTCTCCCAGCAGAAAGAGGGAAGAGTTCACTTCAAGCACTAGATATGATTATTTCTGAAATCCAGGTGCTATAATTTCACCAAATACTAATCTCCCTTACTTAACATTAGTCTTTCTTTCCAAAACAATTGGACCAATCTTTCTAATGTGTGTTTGTTATGAGGACGCTTATTATATTAAATGTTCAGTGTGTTCCTTGCTTTGTGTCCCTGCCTTCAGGGTTCTTACATTTTGGTAGGAAGGACACAAAATAAACACATAAATACATCATGTATCAAGTAGCAACAACTGTCTTTAGGAAGATTAAAGCTAGCTACGTGGTCAAAAGGTGGTAGAGGATGGTATTTTAGGTAGTTGGATCTTACCAGTACTCTTTGAGGTAGTGCTTTAGAGCAAAGACCTGAGTAAAGCCATGGGGATATCTTTGTGGAAGAGCATTGTAGGCAAAGGGCAGAGCAACTGCAAAGGCAAGAGTAGGTGTCAAACATGCTGGGTGTGTTCAAAAAGCAGCAACAAACCCATGTGGCTGGCCTGCAATGAAAAAGAAGAAAAACAGAAGGTAATTATGTTAGATAGTAGTCAGGGTCCAGATCATATCTAGTGTCATAACAACTTTGGACTTTATTCTAAGTGAAGTGAAGTTATTAGAAAATTTTGAGCTCTAATTACCTGATTTAAACTTTAGAGGTATCACTCTGGCTGCTGCATTGAGACTAGATTTTTGGAGGTATAGGAGATAGCAGGGAAAAAATCAATTTATTCAAAATATTTATGTAATGTCTATTATATACCTACTTTAGGAGCTGCAGATACTCTAGTGGATAAAAGAAAAAAGTCCCTTCTCTCATGAAGCTTACATAAAAATTGATATAATTTATAAAGTGACACTATGTAGAAAAATAACATCAGGTAAGGGGATAGAACATGGTGGCAGATGTGTATGGCTATTTCATATAAAGGGTCAGGGAGAGGATCCCAATATGCCAACATTCGAACAAAGACCAGAAGAAAATGAGGATATCTCAGGAAAGAAAGCTTGAGAATGAGGAAGTAGCAAGTGCAAAGGCCCCGGTGGGCCATGCACCTAAGGTGGATTTGGATTGGAGTGAGGGAAAGGGAGTGGTTGGATGAGGTCAGCGGGAGAGTAAGGGGAAGGATAGTCTAGGGTCTTCTAGGCCAGTGACAAAAAACAATGGAGGCTTTTGAACAGAGGATTTACATGATCTGACTTACATTTTAAAACTAACACCATGGCTGCCATGTGTAAAATAAATGGTAGAGGAGCAGGAGTGTCTAGCAGATGGAGATGTCACTTCAATCCACTTCAAGAAAGGGACTCACTTTCCCAGTTGTGAAAAGCGTGACTAGCTGACCACCCCTAGTTCTTAGCTTCATCAGGATTCAATCTCAGTTTTTAAGGTGAGGCTTAACTCTTTTTGGAGTGTCCCCAGCCGATCATGGAGCAAAATGGTGGTACAAGTGGGTAGCCATTTCTGTCAAATATAGTATTCATCTAATGGGCAATCTTTGCTTCAGAGCCCCCTGCTGGCCTGGCAGAGACTTTATCAGGTTGGCATCACTGTCTTACAGCAACTTCTGCCAAATACTGCTTCCTTCCTTCTTCTTTCACAGGTCTCACTCTCCAATAAACTTTTTGCAGTAACTTCATTTCAATGTCTGCTTCCTAGAGAACCCAACCTGCAACAGACAGAAAGAGGGAGTGAGTTAAGAAGCTAATTTAGGCAAGAGATGATGGTGCTTGCCTAGGTTAGTGATAGTAGAGATAAAAAAGGAAAGATAGTGGATATACACTGAAGGTGGAAACAACAGTAATTGCTAAGGAGTTGAATTGGGGATGAAAGATTGGAGACAAGGTTGACTTCACAAGTCTGCTTTTAGCAATTGGAAACACGGAGTTGCTTCTTTTCAACAAAATTGAGAAAATAGTAAAGGGAGCATGCTGGGAGGACCTTGGAAAAAAAATTAAGAGTTCAATTATAGCATGTTAATTTTCCATATTAAATTGGATTTACTAGTCTGGATTCTGGGTGAGTGGTCAGGGATGAATATATGCATTTGGAAGTTATCAGTCTATTGCAGTATTTAAGCCATAGGTGTGGAAAACTCACCTAGGGAATAAAAGTAGACAAAAACCTGGGGAAGCTCACCTAGGAATTGAAAGTAGATAGAGGAGAGAGGTACTACACTTTATGGCACTACAAAGTTTAGAGGTTAGAAAACCTCTGCGGTGGTAAAGTGACAGCCACCTTGATATTTGTGGTCATAAAAATGAAGTGAATCAATCAGCACATGTCACATAGTTGTTTTCCTATGGCCAGTTCAGCTGCATATGCATATCAATAAAATAGGTGAAGAATTGTATTTAACCATGTTTGAGGTTTTCCAGGTGACTGTTATGAAGGGTAACAAGGATGAGGTGTGAAAGAGAACTTGGAGTGTTTGCGGACAAGTGAGGAAATGAGGACACGAGGAAGCTGAAATATAGTGACAAGTGTGTAAATCGCTAGACCATAGGTCCTTGTGTTGGCAAATAATTGACTGAAATGGAAGTTTTAGAAGGAGTGAACTGGACTTGAAAGCAATACCATTAAGTCTGGCAAAGAACAGACAAACTCTACTTATAAAGTCAAAAGTAACTTCCTGGGGTCATTCAAAATTATTTCTTTAATTTCTTTGAAATGCAGTTATTCAATCTCAATGAATAGATGTTCTACTGGAGTCAATTATTTTAAGTTTTAAATTTGGTTAAATCACAGGAATGCTTCTCAAAATATGAAATGATTCCACTACATGAATATTTGGTGTGACAGGCAAAGTCATTGCTTATCTATTTTAGTATGTGAAATTTAAAGAATACATTACTAAGGCCTTGTAAGTATTAATTCATTTATTGTACTCAACAGTACTATGAATAATGTTATTATCCTAATTTTGGAGATAAGGAAACCAAGACATAGTAAGCCATAGAACAGTTTGTCAGTGCTCTGTTAGCAAGGGAAAAATACCAAACTCATTCACAAGCTTATTGACTTATGTAGTAGGGAAGTCCGGGGGTTGTCTAGCACAGCTGAGTTTAGCCTCTTCAATGAGGTCATGAAACTCTTAATGTCTTATCTTTGCTTCCCTCTTAGTTGGCTTCATTCTCAGAGTGGCTCTTCTCTAACACTGCCACCCCCCAAACCTTTCCCATGAAGGCTTCTTTTAGTTTCAGACTCATGTCTTTATACCTTTGTAATCCCAGTAGAAAGATATCTTCTCTTTTCTGAAAGTTGCCACACACATCTTAGAATGACCTGGAATAAATGCTATCTCTGAACTGATTGTTGGAACAAGTGGGATAGAATTCACTGACTGGCCAAACCCAGGTCAAGGAGGGGGTGGTATTAGGCCCACTTGAACTTCATGGACTAAGAGTCAAGGAGAGATTGCTTCTTAAAGGAAATTTGAGGTGCTCTTATTATAAAAAAAGAAAAGGGGGGGGGGTCTTGCTGTGGAGGCAGAATAAAAACAAAAATTATTATTATTGACTACTTTTAGTAATCTCATAAAGTCATTTATATATTCTACGGTCATGTAAACCATCCTAGTGAAAAATCATCAAAGATTTGTCAAGACTAGGAGAGTCGGAAATACTTATTCTCTTATAGGCAGATGATTGGTGTGTATTTGAGCAAAATTATCAAAATTTTGACTTGTTCTTACTAAAACTTTTTAGTCAACTCCTAAACATGTGCTGGTTTGCAAGGTTTTGCTCAGCATGTTTTACTAGGTTGTATTCCACTTTTGTTTTATTTAACTGCAACTTGCACTTATATAATGATACCACTGAAGGAAGGATTTTCAGTGGTATTTGGAATAAATAATAACTGTAATTTCATGCATGGGGAGACTGTTCTCAAAGGTTAAGTAATTCATTCCAAGATTCACATGGGCTGAGATGAAAATAAATACTCAGTTTCAATTTCTTATTTTGCTTGTTCTTTTCTATTTCCATTTTCCCTTCAGTGATTAATTTTTCTCAAGGGAAAAGATGATATTTGATTTACCAGTATGAATGATCATTATGCTGTTAGAGATCTAAACAGGGGACAAAAAGCTTGAATCTGTTTGACTCTAGGCAAGGCCTTTAACATTAATATAAAACTGAGAGACACTATAATATGGAATTGTTAATATATCAACCCATAGTTATCAGGCAAGTTTGTTTTGGAATTATTTTTGTGTGTTTTTTCATATACACAAATGCAGATTATAGTATAATGGACTTCCATTTACTTATCACCCAGCTTGAAAAATTGGCAACTCATGGCCATTTCTTTCTTCTATATCATGATCAATTTTGCACTTTATAAGAGTAACACATTTTTAGTCATACTACCACTGGCAAAAATGGTTTGAAGTATAGTAAGGCTGATAGCAGAACCGTTTAAGTAGCTATTGTGTTAATCGAGGTGAGAACCTGAATTTAAATAAAAGAGAAATTGGGTTTAACAAATATTTATGTAAAATATATAAGATCTACAGAACGTGCACATTGTTTGAATGAGCTGTGCTCTAAAATATTCTGGCAAGGGAACTATTGGTGTCTGCTATGGGTCAAATGTGTCCCCCAAAAGTTTATGTGTTGGGAACCTGATCCCCACTTAACAGTGTTAAGAAGGTGGAAAATCCAGTCATGGTATTTGAAAGGCGGGGCCTTTGAGAGGTTATTGGACCATGAGGACTGTGCCCTTGGGAATGGATTAATCTGTTCATGGAGTAATGAGTTACAATAGGTGTGGGCTAGTGGCTTTATAAGAAACACATGAGAAAGCCCTTGCCCTTGCCATTCTCACATGTGACACCCTGTATTGCTGCAGAGAGCCACCACCACCAAGAAGGCCCTCACCAGGTGTACCCCTGGACAGTGAACTTCCCAGCCTCCAGAACTGTAGGAAATACATTTCGTTTCTTTACAAATATCCAGTTTCAGGTATTCTGTTATAAGCAACAGAAAACTGACTAATACAGTGTCATTTTATTATTTTCTTCTTCAGTTTAAACATCACTGCTATGCTATTAAACTGTCTTGTAGTATTGTATACATTTTGTTGGGAGCCCTTAAAATCACAATTATATATTTCTATGATTTTCTGATTAAAATTTATAATCAGATCAATATTTGTTACAAAATTTTGTTAAATTAAAAAACTAATTTTTGTTGAATTTCCTGATTTTTGAAAGAGGAAGCATAACACCCAAGAATGTACTTGACACAAAATAGAAGCTTAATAAATGTGCTTATGGAAACAAATATATTTTCCATAAAATACTTCAGAAATGATTATTTAAATAAACTTAAAACAAATGTTATCTATTTCTAGAAATGGCTTCATTATGTTTATAGTAAGAATACAACAGAATAAGATGTAAAAGCACAAATTAAAGAGGGAAAAGCCAAATAATAAAAAAGAGAAAGAAGCAAGTAGATAATGCCTTCCTTGGTTTAATTATGCTTCTGCTGGAGGTCAGGGGGTTGGGCTGGTTCTATTATTGTATAATGCTTTGAGCAGTAGAAACTTTTTATTAAATGCAGCATATCTCTCTATCTCTGTATATCAGTATTCAATGACTCAGGAGGTTAACTTATAACGGTACTTGGTTTAACACAGATATCACAAAGAAAATAAATAAACATGACTTCAATTTTGAAAATTTTAATTAGAGTCCATATTGTCATTTCAAATACAACAAACCATGAAAAGTCATTCATCTCCTACTCTAACTTCACCACTTGTAACAACATCAAGGAGGAAGAGAGAAATCCTGAGCTTTGATCATCAAAATATAGCGTCTACAAAAATTGAGCTCTTAAACACAATGACATTACGGGAGTTGATACTTGTGAAAACACACTGGGATAGATTAAAGTGTAACCATATCTTTTTACTTTGGACATTTCGTAAACCCCACTGTAAGAAAAGCTCTCCCTACCCAACCTCCCCCACCCACTCTCTCCACTAACACACTGAAAAAAAATGTAGACCTTCCAGTAACATGTTTGGTCTCCAAACTGCCAAAAATTGGAGTGCAACACTGTTTATATACAAATCTGATTAGTATTCTTTGGAGAATATCCACTTCATTTGTTCTACTCTGTCTGAGAGCAGACAGAGCCCTAAAGTGAGACTATTCTTATTTTTTGAAAGCATAGCCTGTTCTGGAAGCATTCTCTTAATAATGAAGTGAGCCATCAGAATGGAGAATTTCTTACTTGTCTTATGACTAATATGCGTGTGTAATTGATTTCCTGATGTGAAATACATAATCTACTTTGAAAATCATGTTTTTCTGCAAAGCTGTGGGCAAAGACTTATTTTAAATTTTAAAATATCATCTGGTATTATCTCCTTTTTAATTTAATTGTATTAGGATTTTATGAGTCCTTTTAGATCTGGACACTGTGCACCCTCTGAGTTTATTGTTTTATGTGCTTTTTGGCAGCCAAGAAAAAGACAAGTTGGGTAAATCATTGAAGGGATACTTTTAGATTAGCAGTCCTATCTGGTGCAAAATCCCTTTCCAATACCAAGAAATTATCAAAACTTTAATATTTTCTGTATCCTTAAAACTTTTCAAAAGTCATAAAACAGCAGCCTGAGAGCAATGTGATTTCTCACTTATATTTGCAAATGTTAATAAAAATAGCCAAATGATGATGGCCTTTCAGTTTTGAACTGAGTTGAACATACTGTTCCAATTAAGAAATTGAAGCTCTAGGAGAGACACAAGCATCTATTTATTCACTCCCTCATTATTTAATTCAATAAATATTTATTATCAATAATATGATGTATCCTGTGTTAAAATGTGAAAACTTAAAGTACAGATAAGATGCATTCATACTCAATGCTATATATCCACTATATATCAATGTTATATAACTAAGTCTAATATGCAACTGAGTGTCATGGCAACCAAGAATTTGGTTTCGTATTTAAAACAGAATTCCCCCAAAGTAGAAGCCAATTGACTTCATGAAGTACTGTGCCAATAAAGTTTCTGCAATAATTTGATAAAAGTGGTAAGTGCTGTAAGCATATTGGACTCAAAAATTACCTGTGATGGTACCATACTCATTATTTAGCAGATGTCTTATAACATTCTTTTTCTGCATGTACATTTTTATAATAGTTTCAGAACTGACACTCAATAAATACTTGTTAAGTGAGTAAATAAAGTGGTAAATTATTAGTACCTCAGCCATAACTGCTCATTGGAAAATTTCTCATTATGTAGCATTTGTGTTTTGGATAGATGGTCTCTTTTTCCCAAAATTAAAGCAGCAAGGTGACAGACAATCACTCGGGCTCATAAATATACCTTTCTACTTTAAAATTAAAAACTGATGATATAATATCAAGAAGACGACATGATATATGATACTAAATAGTGTTATCAACTGAGTTTTAATGGTTGTCTGTTTTTTTTTCCCATACTTAATATATGTTTGTTTTGGTTTTATATTTATATATTTATATATTCTTTCCTTGAAGAAATAAGAAAACTAACCTGTCTACTCAGTCTTGAAGGCCGCTGCAGATTGTAAAGAGCAAAGAGTGACATTTATTGTGAGTGCACGAATGGACTGGCACAACCTTTAGAGGTGTGACTGAACATAGAGAAAACTCAGTATGTTGTCTTACTGTTTACATGGTCTCCCTCTGCTTCCTGAAAAACACTGAAAAATTCCTTTTGTACTCTAGTTTTCAGAGGATGCCTAGACTTAGAACAGCAGAGAGCATTTTTCCTTGTAGTTATTTTATGATTAGAAAGAATCAGTTTGCAAATGGATATTGGAAGCATTAAAAAACATAGCTTTAAGACATAAAGTACTCAAAATAAAAATACCGTAAGCCAGAATACTTTTGAGAACCAAATATGAGCCTGCCATAATTGTAGGCATTTGGATCCAGTAGTGTAGACAACAGAGCCCCTGGGGTGACATTCCTTTCTACCTAAGGATAGAGAGAAGAGAGGATTGGAATTGTAGGGCCCACTCAGATGCTAATTAGCTTTTGACATTGGGAGACATTTTGCCCTTGCTTCTTTGTCCATAAAATGTTTAGAAGTTGAGCTTTTTCTTTTGAAATAATTTCATGCCTAAAGAAAAGTTGTAAGAACAGTACAGAAAACTCTCATAAAATGTTGATTTATAAAACACCTTCACCAACTATTACAATAATGTCTTTTACAGCAAAAAGATCCAATCCAGGATCACACGTTGCATGTAGTTGTCATGAACTCTTCTTCAATCCCTCCTTGACCTTTACGACCTTCAGATATTTGAAGATTACAGGGTGATTATTTTGTAGAATTCAAGATTGGCTGGTGTTTCCCTTCATTAGATTCAGGTTATGAATGTCATCGTAGTGATGCTGTGCCCTTTCCACTGCATTCCATCAGGTGGGCACATGAGGTTGTTTTGTCCTATCACTGGTGATGTTAACTTTGACTACTTAAGTAGGTAATGTCCTCCAGATTTCTCCACCATAAAGCTGTTCTTTTCTCTTTTATAATTACAACATATTTTGTGGGGTGATACTTTAACACTATACATTTCATTCTTCATTCAATTTTCTCTCACTAGTTTTTAACTAGTTTTGTTGATGTTTCTTGCCTAAATCATGATTATGGTTGACAAATGGTAATTTTTAGATTCCATCATTTCTTCTACATATATTAGTTGTCATTTTACTGTGTGGAAAACATTACTCTCTTTCTTTCTCTCTCTCCTTCCCTTCTTTCCTTCCTTCCCTCCTTCCTTCCTTTTTCTTTCATCAGTGTAGATTTATGAATTTGTATTTTATTCATAGGATATAATCTGTTACTATCATTAAGTATTTTGATACTAAATTGTCCCAGATTTGGCCAGTAGGACCTCCCTTCAAGCTGGTTTCTGTGTCTATCTAACATGGTCCCATCATTCTTTGTGTTTTTCCTTAATTTCTTGTATAACACATTTCGGGCTTATTTTGCAATTTTCTTTCTCTAGTTCTAAAATTAGCTATTTAATCCAAGGAGCCCTGGCAGGTCTTAGTGATGTATACGCATATTGCTATTGGGGTATCAATGTTCCCAGATTCTCTCAGTATACAGAGCTAGTGGATCTACATCTATTTCTATATCTATTATTTATATATCTATATTTCATCCAGGCTTGCCTTTTTCATATTTGTAACTTATTTCTCTTTCAGTGAGAAGAGAGAAAAAAGGAAGAAAAAGGACTGTTAATTTTGAACAAAGAATAGTGGCTATATATATGTGTGTGTGTTTTAAAACTAGTGTAAATGTGTGATATTTGATAGTCTTTCAGGGTAATATAGTGATACTGGGTTAATATGGGACATCTTATTAATAAAGTAAAATACAAAATGTATTTTTAGTTTCCATATATTTACCTTTAACTGCCTTGTCCCTTAAAATCTATCATTGTTTTCTTATGGCAGTAGTAATGTTTTGGGGCTCTATATGTGCTGTTTACACTGTTTTTCAGTCTTCAAAGGAGAGAGATATGGATACATGGATTTCTTGATTTCATTTGGCTATCTACTGAGTGATATGCTTTCCAAATTTTTTGAAAATTACGAGCATTTCTAATTAAAAAATCATGAGTAAATTAAAAATAAACTCCCTAAGGAGAAAAGAATCTACAGTCTCCTAATAGTTTGTGACCCTTGAAAGAAGTTAAAAATGGAAATGTCCTGACATTATTATTTTGAAAGGTTGAGCTTAAAAATAAAAAGCAACTTGACAAACAAACCTTGATTAGGCATTGGACCATAACATTACAAAAACAAATAGGCTAAAAACGAATAAATCTGAAAAAGATAGAGCAGTGCTGAGGGTCAGGCAATATTCTCCCAATGGAGAAATGATGAGTGGGGCCTGAATGTGTTTCAGCAGGCATTTACAATTAGATAATACTCTGGGGAGGTGGATGAGTGTATTTAGTGAGTGTTCTAACTAATGAAAGAAATGCAACTTGAAAAACTTGCTGCTTTGATTTTTCCCAGCTATTATTCATTTCTGTAATCTTTCTAACACACCTGGAAACACACCTTTTTTGACTTACAATAGTATTTCATTTTCATGGTTTTTCCATAGCCATTTATAAATTTTCAAAGTCTGGTTCTTATTTTAAAAGAAGCTAGTTTTTAAATCTATAATGAGTTTCTCCAGCTGTTTTCCAGAATCTCTGCCCCTGATTTTCCTTTCTGCCATGACAGATGTATCACAGACTTATTCCTACACTGACTGTTGGGTATCAACTTTCCTGAGTGGGAAAATTTATTCAGTCATCGAAGCTATTTCCAGAGCACCTACTATGTGCAATGTCCCATGGACAACTTTGCCTCATAAAACATATGCTTTTATGGAAAAGATTAGAAAGCACAGAATAACTATAGCATTGCAGAATTCTCTTTGCTGCTTTGGCTATTTTAATAAGGTTCTTAGTTGCAAGTAACATAAACTAATTCTATTTACCTTAAGTAGGAAAGGAAGAAACATGGAAAGAAGCAGCAGAAAGTTGAGAACACATAGCTCAGGAAACAAGGTTGGCTCAGCTGCAGGATATACAGCCAAGATTTGGATAGAACTCACCTGGATGACAGGTAGCTTTTACTAAAAGAACTGGGCAATTCCTAGAGTTCTTTTGTTCAGAATGTGATTATAGCATGTAAGGTGACCAAAAATCCCTATTTTCCAGAGACAGTTTGTTTTTTAGCATGTTAAGTCCTGTGGCCAAAGAAACTTCTTAGTCCCAGGAAAACTGGTATGTTTGGCCATGCTTTCGGTATCATTTGGCTGAAATTCTATCCTTGTACACTAGAGAGATTTAAATATCTCAATTAAAATGATAGAAATGTATGTTTCATAGTCAATACAAAACCTAAAAATATGGGGCGAATTCTGTGAACATAACAATTTAGCAGGTGTTTTAACTTAATTGGACACTATAACTAGCTTTATTGATTCATAATTTTACGTAGAAACAGCCTCAGTTAAATTTATATAAAAGTTCCCCACATACTTTATGATCTGT
The DNA here is from genome assembly GCF_000696425.1 of Galeopterus variegatus. Lineage (NCBI taxonomy): Eukaryota > Metazoa > Chordata > Mammalia > Dermoptera > Cynocephalidae > Galeopterus > Galeopterus variegatus. The sequence goes on along the minus strand of NW_007726816.1, from coordinate 276,021 downwards.
ATTAAGGTCCCCCTTCACCATAGAATCATTCCTAACAATGCTAGTCTTCACTGGAGTCTTCCTCCTACAACATTTGTATTGGTTGACTCCAAATATAGATATTACTCTGTCTCTTACTTGTTGGCTAATGTTTTTTGACAGGCACTTTGCTCAGTAATCTACCAACATTATCTCATTTAATTCCCACAACAACTCTGTGAGGTACTGTGGTATCAGTATATTACCAGGGAAGCAATTGAGCAGGAGAGATTTAGCTTGCTCACAGTCTCCTACCTGTTAAGCAGCAGAGCCAAAAATTGAATGTGCATTTGACCCCAGAACCCGTGCCTTAAGAACTTCACTAAATTGTCTCCCATTGTTCTCAGACATTTATTAAATTGTATTATCTCCTCAGAAAGATAACAACATCCTTGAGGGCAGGCAATATCTCCTGCAATCACTGGTATATTGAATAGAGCAGCAGTTTTCAAACCTAGGGAGTTTTAAAAAGTATTGATGCCTAGACTTTCCCCACAGAAATTCTGATTTATCTCATTTGGTGTGGGTCCTGTCCATTTAATATAATTTTTGAAAACCCACAAGGTGTTCTTAAATACAGCCAGAGTTAAAAAAACTGATGGTATCATGTATAAACTATCATCTCCCTAACCATGGGGCTATGAACCATTGAGAATAAGGAGCTGATTTTAGAGAAGTTGAGGTAGGTTTGGAGAATTAGATAGGTATCTAAGCAAGACTTACTTTTGGTATTCAAGCTAAAGGAAGACTTACATAGACATCAGGGTTTAGATATGTTGCCAGCTCAAAGCCACATGGACAGGCAAAAATCAAGCTCACCAAGTTCTTTATCCCAATAGATGGGTGCATACTTTTATTTTTATAATGCTTCAATTAGAAAAAAGAGTTAATTTGAAAGTTTTAGACTCAAATTAATTGAAATATATATAAAACTGAAGATTAAATATCATTTAACAAACAGTGTTTGATTGCATCAAAGTTTTTCTGAAGAAGAATGATTTTCTTACCATCTCAGCACCAGCGTTATACTTATTTCTGTTGTTCTCACACTTCAGTACATCCATTCCCTTGGTCACCAACTGTTAAAATAAAAATACACAAAACAACTGAAACAAAGAATATTTTTAGCAAACCACCATGTTGTTCTTTAAATTAGGTATGTTTCCTAAATGAAGTTGCATTGTATCTGATAATGGGTGAGCACAGTGTAAAGTCCCTCCCTAACTTTGATCTTCAGATGTCTAATTCCAATTTTGAGCTCTTCTCAGGTAAGAGAAAATAAATTACCGATAAATAGAATAAGAAGGGGACTTCAAGTCTAGACAGCCGAGAACGGGGAGAGAAATCAAACTTCTAGGCAAAGCCACAGGTGATATACAGGCACTAAAATGTAAAGCAAGATAAATAACCAGAAAGGCAGTGCTGTTCACCTGGAGATTTTCATTCCTTCTGTCCTAGGGCAGTAGCATTTCTGAAATCCTGTTAAGGCAGGACTTGATTCTTAGTTTGGCTAGTTTGATTGTCAGGTTGAGTTATTTGAGTGTTGTGGACTGAGAGGCAGCAGAAGGAAAGTGATTTTTGACAGCTTAATGTATGACCCCAAATCCTTTTGATTGAATTTTGTCGTTATTAAAGATAGGGCCACTGTATTCTCTTGAAACAATTAACAAACTTACTCTAAATTATGTGCATGATGGTTGATGCATAACAGCTCTTGGTAGTGAAAAAAAAAGAGGTACACTGAACTTTTAAAAATGTTTTTCTTCAGGAATTGAAATGACCACATTGAAACCTGAGTTGAAAATACTTTCTAGGATAAAACTATATATATATCACTGTATAGGAAAAACACACTCAGTGTGAAAGCAGATGTGGAACTTCAAAATAGCACCACCAGGGTAATAGAGTTGTTAAATTGGCCTCAAACACCAGCACATATATTAAAAGAAAAAAAAAGAAAAGAAAGAAAGTTGACAGGGAAAACATATCTCTTGGGAGTGGAGGCTAGACCATCTGTCAAAGGGAGAATTGAAACCATATTTCCATTAGAGGTGGTCATTGATCATTCGGTGAGGATTTCTGTAGACAAATTGCATAGACTATGTCATCTTTCACTATCTTATCTTACATGAACAGGCCTCAGACATTCTTCAAGGAAAAGCAATTTGGTGCTTAGAATTTGAGCAGGACTGTTAAAAATGTGATTACAGGAAAGGAGCTTGAGGACATCAGTTGGAGAAAAAGTAGTTGGAGAAAATGGATAGAGGCTGTATGTTAGATTTGGGCACTAGTAAATCAGCTATAGTACTGTCTAAGGCCAAAGCCAAGAAGCAGCTCTGTTTAAAAAAAAAAAAAAAAAGAATTTGATTTATTTATTTGCCAGATAAGGGGAAAAGAAGAAGGATAAAACATCTTATATATACATTAGCTGGAAAATCAATGAACAAATATCTATTTTTTTTGTTGTCGGGGATACCTAGAAATAAACATTACTTTATTACTCAGAAATATCTTGAATCATCTAGTGGCCTTTTCAGATATAATTATTTTTACAGATCGTATATGAATAGCATCATCACCCTTGAACAACGACAGTAAATAACAGAAAATGTGCATGTCCCTTCTTAGAAAATGGAGGTATCTGCTATTTTCTGTAATAAATTTAGGACAATATTTTGGAACAAATGAAAATTCTAGCATTTTCTATATTTTAAACCTCCAGCATGAGTCATATTAATATCTACGTTAGTGTCTGCACAGTATCGACATCTCACAAGATTGTGTACAGATCAGATAAGAAATGCTCTTTATACTCATCATCATTATTAATGTCTGATTATTATTTAACTTTTTCTATGTACATATTTTTGTGTTCCTCTAAGCAGTCTGGGAACTCCCTGAAGGTGTGGATTGTGAGCTCTACTTCCATATATTCTCCATTGCATTTATCACAATACTGTGCACTTAGTCGATGCACACACTTATTTCGTGATAATACATAATATGCAAGTGGATTATATGCATTAAATTGGCTAAAGAAATTTTAAGTATTCAAAAAATATAAATTGTTAATGTACCTATTTAGTCATTAATCTTATTAATTCACCTCTTCTGCTCTAGCCAATACCCCCAAGTTATTAGTAAACTAAATAGAATATGTCATTCTTTGGGAGAAGGATACATTTTTTTCTCTCTCTCTCACTATAAATGTTCAAACATAACATCAAACACTTAACAAATGTTATTTTTTATTTTTCCTGATTGGTTGTCTTAAAATTTTTTACAAAGCATCCAGTGCTTATGTGTATATTTCAGTAGACTTGCAGCACCATACATGTGAAGAAGAGCAACTTTTTACCTGAAAACAATATAACTTGGTAACTCCTGATCCTCACTGAGAGTGGACACACATAAGTTCTTCTGTGTGTGTTCAACCTGAACAATTTATGTTAACTCATGTCTGTATTTGCAAGAACAAACAGGGCTGTGTGTATGGAATAACGCAGGAGCTAAGGATCAGGGTAAGTTGAAGTCAAAGAGGATAGAAAAGAAACAGTTACACAGCATCTTCCTGTGACTGCTGGCCAGGTGGCTTTTTCCTCTGTTTTCTTCCCTGGGCTGTGACTGACAGGTTTTAAACTGCACTATGAATGTTTTTAATCTTTACCGTATTAAGGAGAATCTTAGAGATAAATGTTCGCAACTGGTTTTCAATGATCAGTCGTGCTTGTGTATATTCATCATGTTCTTGTGCCTTGTAAATCACAGTGTGTTAGAGTAGGAAAGAAGATACAGAAAATATGGTTAAGGTAAAATGCAACTGTAATTTAGAAGCATTTGCCTGATCATAAGTTTGACTGTAGTGTAAGTGTAGGTTTCAAATTATTCAAAATCAAATGTTTTAATTTGTGATTATTTTCACAAATCTTATAGCGGATTTCTCCCTCATTCTATTCTACACACATTTTTAACAGTTTTCATAAACATGTAGAACATGAATTTTCAAAATGTTTATATTTCTCAAAATATGAAAATTTGGGCAATTACAACAACAGAATTTTTGTCACTGGCATTTTCTATTTAATTATTACATACGTGTTTTTTTCCTTCATATTTGGGTACTTATGTAATGAGCAGGGTGATTTTTAAAAATATTTAAAAAAAGATTCTAACACATATCTATATTTTCTACATATACCTCAGCACAGACCTTAATAATTCTAAAAAATTTTTGACAATGTGATAATTTTCAGTGTTTCCAAAGTTTTATAATTAACTATAGGCCTTAGTGATTAATTGGAGTATTTTAAAAATTTGTTCTGATTTGTAAAACTGATACCAGAGGAGAGGGTCTGAGGAGGCCTGATATGAGGAGTGTCAACCTACCCTGTTCTCTAGTATGTTCTTGACTCTGCCACAGGGAAAAATTCAAGAGCAGAGTCACAGTAGAAAGTGAAAACAGGTTTAATGTAGCAAAGTAAGTAACAGACGTCACAGAGAAAAATTGACCTAGCTTCAGTGACTGAGCAGGGCCCACACCAAGTTTAATACAAAAGAAATATATACTTAGAGTTTAGTACAAAGTGTAGTCTGGTTCAAGAGAGTGAACAGCTGCTCATTAGAAGTAAGCTTCACACAGAAGTAAAGCATACACGCCTTGCCAGTGAAGTGTGGACTGGCCCCAGGAGTAGTGGGCAGCAACCACACTTTCTGCTGGGATTCAAGTTTTATAGTTTTGCTGTCTAATACATATTCAGGACATCTAATGAATATCCAACTACTGAGTGGTTCCCAGTTATGTAACCTAGTCTTGTACATGCTCAGTTGGTCTCTTTTAGAACATGCTCATTGGTTAAATTCCACCACATGCAGCTAACTATTCAAGAATATTTGTTGCTCTCTAGCACCCCCAGTAGAAGGTCATTCAAGGGCTAAACTCCTTTTTACTAAGCATGCTCGGTTTCCAGGATTACATAAATCTGCTTCCTGTGGTCTCACTTTCCATGTGCTGGTGCCAAAAATGGGTGCTACAGGCCACTGTAGCTTAGGACTCAGAGGTGGGGCTTGAGTTCTAGGGGAATGGATTGAGACCCAGAAGAGAGGCCGGAAACCTGACCCCAGAGAGAGTGAGCACCTCCTATCTCAAAATTACCTCTCTCTGTGAAATAAATTCAGAAATAGTTAATATTTCTTCTTAGAATGTTTAATTTTTTCCCTCTTATTTCAAAGAATGTATTTTTAATTGTCTTTAAAAATTCCTTTTAGCTTATTAACTGTTACTGGCTTTTAGATAAAATCTTATATCCTAGCATACAATAATGCCAGAATACCATGCTTAATGTCTGTTTTAAACTCAAGGGTATATTTTACATGGAAATAGCTTTTGAGTCCTTGTTGGGAATGCCTTCCCTACAGTTTTAATCAAATTTGAATCAAAGAAAAGAATCTCCCTGATGATTAGTTGATATAGTTAAGACGAGTATGAGTCCATCAGCAGGAAATGTAATATGAATTTCATGTACATTTTCATTCAGCTACTTGAACTATAAACAGTTATCTCAAAATACTGCAAAGAAGAAGTTTTTATAATAAACCAACTGAAAAGAGTCATTCAGTGAGATTTTTAAAAGCAAAATCATTTCACTTATATTTCAGAGCTCTCCTAAACATGGTTAGGTGTAAAGATAGAAGCCTTAGGACAGCAAAGCATTATTATTATTATTTCCATTATAAAAATGCCAAATCTGAAAATATATTCACACAGCATCTATCCAAATAGCATTTCACCTCATGAACAAAGACAAGGCTGTCTTGGCATTTCTCTTTGGGAGAACTCCTTTCCACTGCTCAGGCAAATGTATCACATTTTGAAAGGCTAGATCCTGAGGATAAAATAAAGCAATAAAACATGACTAGGAAGAGCCTTTTTCTCATGCTGTTATTAACATCCATCAAAACCCAAGAGTCTTTTTTTAATACTGCTTTCAAACTGACTCCGTCCCATCAACCAAAATTACTTATGACTTCATTCACGAAAACAGGCTTTTGGTTTCCCATCAATGAGGCAACATGTTTTTGCCAACCCAAGCAACAAGTCAGCCTAGTTTACATCTGATGTAAAATGCAGTTTCAGTCAGTGAAATCATTTATAGGCATAGACAAGAGAAGAAAGCTCAAAGTAGACAGGGGCTAAATATATTTAATCCACCGTGTATATTTTGCTATCCCAATGGAATCAGATGTAAGCATTTCCCTCACTAAGCCTTCCTTCACTGTTTAGAAAGAAGCTATGAAGTATGTTTATTATGAACTTTTGAACTGTTGGAACCTGTTCTATCCACTGAAATATTGTCTTGAAAATACTTTTTTTTTTTTTTTTTTCTCAACTTGGGACATGACAGCTAAAGCTTTGTGCTTTGCATCATTCAGCTGGAAGGTATTGCTCTTGGGAATTACATTTACTAGCATTATCCCAAGTTCCCTGAAAATGGGTAAGCTGCATCGTGAATAATTAGTATTGGCAGAGTCATTATAAACCTCTGTAGATAGACCCATCATATTCTACTGGAATACATCCCAAGTACAACACAGCTTTGATTTAATTCATTGTCCATTCCAGATTTGTTTTTCTTTTACTAGCCTGCCCTCTACACAAGATATCATATAAATAAAATTACTGTTTCTGGCTTGAATCATCACTAGACTTGAGTTAGTGGTTGCATGAAAGGCTAATTTAAACAAAAGGCAGGGCCACTGCTTTATACAGAAGACAGGGAGGAGCTCTATCCACGACCATCCTCGGCAGTAATGCTATGTCCAATTAGGATGAATCATATTCAAATTATATGTAAAATATATCATACTAAGTTATATGAACAATTTGCTGTCATAGAGTCAAGAATGAACAAAAGCTTCAAAGGTCATTAGCCTGTCCTCTGACTTTCTTTGAGAGCTACAATTAAAAAGTCCTTGAGAATTATCTGCCAAGTCCTTAAAATTATTCAGACAAGTAGGCACCATAGTCTCCTTCTGTAAGTCATTACCAGGTCTGCCAGCCTTTATAGTCAGTAGGGTCTGCTTGCTATTTAACCCAGCCATGAAAATAGTCTCTGGCCCAACTACAGTGGCCTCAGAATAAGATAGGCAGTGGATCTAATTTTAAAATTGTATGGGAATAAAACAATTTAATTTTTTCTCTCTCTACTTTCTAAAGTTTTCTTGGTAATTAGACGTTATGAAAAGTCTCAGCCCATTAAACTGGTGAGACAGACTCTTATTACAATACAGAACTTTGTCTGGACTTAACTATGCCCCAAATAAAAATATATTCCCTGAAGAAGAGCCCACAGTGAAGAGCAGCCAGCCTGTAATATGGACCCCTGTCCTATCTCAGGATACCAGCAGAATAACAATAACATTTACTGAGAGTTAGCTACGTATCAGATATTGATTTAAGACCCTGCTTTATATAAAATTCTCACAATATCCTAGAGCATAAGATTCAGAGGAACTCGGTAACTTGCTTAAGTCACCCACTAATAAGTGGCAGAACTTGGGTCTGAACTCAGGCATTTTGGAATCAAAGTCTATCAACCCCAACAAAGTAAATGACATTTAATAATTAAGAGTTTACTTATTTACAAGCTTTTGGGTTGAAAAACAGATAAGAAGCACAGAGAAAAGTAGGGAGGGTCATAGTAAACGTTAGGAATCTGTGAAGGAAAATTATTAATTGCCTACATGTTTCTGATATTAAGAATTATGAGAGATCTTTGGATATGGTGGGAAGCTACTTGTCAGATGCAGGAGTATTCTGAAGAGTATTTCTGGCAAACTGTAGCTTGCTATTTATTTTTATTATCATGATTCCTGAGCTACATAATTGATAGAAGTGGGCTATTCCAAGGTAAGGTTTTAAATATGGTGATACGAGTTTTAGTGGTTTTGAGGAACATCCTAACAGGGAGTGAGTCATTGTTTAGTCTGATAATCCCTCGACTCCCTAATCCCATCGGGGATTACTTTTCAATGTCTCCAAACATTTTGTTTGCCTATATGTTTCTCATGTTCACAGTCTTTTTCCTGATTTCCACAAAATATGATTTCCAACGTCCTCCATTCTCCTCAACCCCTGACCTTTCATCTCTTCCTTCAATTTCAGCAGATGTCTGGATAGCCTGTTTTAAAGAGAACATGCCGATGCTGACGTAAAATAGAAAGTCTCTCTTCCCCACCACTAAGCCAACAGATACGCTTATCTTCTCCTCTGATTTTCATTTCTCCTTTTCAAGACCTATCCTTCCACCTGGTCTTTTTTTTTTTCAGGAACCATAATTTATGGATTCCTCCTCTTTTTCCTTCCTTTCCTCTTCTCTTTTTCTCTCTTTTCATCAATCTGCCAATAGCATCGTCTCTCATTATAAAACTAAATACGTTAACTAAGCAAAATAAGATAACATTATTCTTTGACCTACGGTCTGCCTCCATTTACCTCCCTATTCCTCTATTTTCCTTTGCATGCAACTTTCTTGAAATAGTTGTGTACCTCCTTTCTTAGCTTGTTAACCTCCTAATGCATCTCTACTTGCCAGTAGAGAGTTAAATTTCTATCCAGTTTCTGTCCTCCAATGTACTATTACTATTTCTATTGTCAAAGTTACCACCTACTTTTTCGAAAAAGCAATGGATGTTTCTCAGGCACCTTTCAGCATCATTTACTGCTCTTGTGCATACCCTTCTTGAAACACTCTCCTGGGCTTCTATGATGACACACTAGCTTGGATTTTCTCTTACTTCCCTTGCTCTCACCCAGTTTTCTTATGTGTACTTCTGGCATTTGATGATGTAATTTGTATGCATCTTTCGTTTCTCTCTTGAGAATTAATCCCCCCCGTAGCCCCTAAGATGCACCCAACTCCATGATACTAATTCCCAACTATATGCGATTGATATCCAAGTAATTTCAACCAGATAGTTCTCATTAACATCAGATCTATTCATCTAACTTCCCATAGGACACCACATGTGGTTGTTCCATCTGACTCCTCAAATTTAACCAACACTATAATAAACTCACAATTGTTTTCTGCAATTCATTCTTCTTTGTGTGTATTTTTTTTTTTAACCTCAGCGAATGGCAGGCAAATCCTTTACCCAGTTGCCCAATTAAAAACTTGAGTGTTATTTTTTACTTCCCTCTTCCTCATCCTTCACATCTGTTCAATTTCAGTGCCCTGGCTGTTCGGTTTCCTTCAAGTCTCTCAAGCCAGTCACCTTTTCTCCACTGCTACTACAGAGGTTCAGGCTTCTACCATCTCTGTGTCTGTCTATCAACCTTTAATGTTGTCCCACCCATCTTCTAGACTGTGTCTTTCCAAAGTCTTACACGATTATGCAATGCTTCTGCTTAACACTATTCCATGGCAAATCATTGCTCTTACACAAAAATTCAAATGTGTTAACAGTGCTTTAAAGCCAAATCATGATCAAGCCCCTGCTCATTTCTCCACCCTAGTTTGTGCTAGACTAAACTGCTTTCAAATTCTGTAATATGTCACACTTCTATGAATGCTGGACTATCGTGCCCATTATTTCCTTGATTTTGAGCACTCATTTCTCCAACCTTCTTTGGCTTGTTTTTACGGATTCTTTAAATCAGTTTGTCCTTATGAAACTTTTCCTTAACTGTTAAATCTGGGTGAAGCACTGTTGTTAGGGATTTTCAACACTATCCAGGCCTTTCCTCATCAGAATACCTTTTTCTACCGTTTCTTTATAATTATATTATTTTAAATTATTGAGTTAATGAAAGCAGGAAACTTATCTAAGTTCTTGGTTATAAATGCAGTTTCTAATGCAGTTTCGGGTAATCTGTATGAGTATTTATATTTACTTTTTGAATATAGAACTAAATAAAAAAGGCAACGTCATCTTTAGACAATAATGGTTGTTATTATAAGAAACGTGTATTTGCCTTGCCATATTTGGTTGGTTTTTTGAAAATTATTTAATGATATTTTGTAATATATAGGGATTTGGACTGTAGCCTTTTAAAACTTCACATTATGAACCATCACAATTCACATGATCTCATGATTCTAAAGTTTAAATGTCACCAGGGTTGACATGGGAATTTTCAGAAGTCATCTAATTTTGGGTATTTGGGATATCTGCAAAGTGTGGCTGGGTCCCTGAATGAAGTACATTAAAGCACTTGGGCTGTTATCCATTCACTTTTTCCCCAGGGCATGAAAAGGAGGCAGGTGACCTTGCCTGATTATTTGGTCAAGCTGCCAGTTAGGTAAACAAACTAACAATATTTGTTAAGATGAAAAAGCCTTATTTATGAAAATGTCCTTAGTAGGATATCTTGGCAAAGAAGTACCTATGGGAAATAATACCCAGTATCTACAAGGCATGCTTTCCTGGAAGCCATGCAATTTTCCCCAGTATAAAATGAAGATGTTTCATAATTGAAACATAGTTGAAATGCCCCTCAGTTGAAACACCCTAGCTGTATGAAGTACTCAAGAACCTCCCTTAGATATCACATCTGCCCTGGGTGTGACACAGGTAGGAAGGAGCTGAGAAACTGTTTTTGGTGTCCTGGACTCTTGCTGTTTCCTCTAAGTCTTTTGAAATCATTTTGTCTGGTTAAGATCTCTTAGTCTAATAAGTCTGATTTGACAATCTGATCCTCTGTGTTAGCTTGGACTCAATACTTCTTTAAACCAATTTAATAGTTTTCTGTTGATGTTTATAATAAAGCACATGACTTTTATCAAGACAACTGGATTCATGGTTACTCTCCTCCTTCTCAATTCACTTAAGAAGTTCTCTTTAAAACATGTTTCTTTTTCTCATTTGATTACAAAATATTTGAAAAAAGTCCAAGCTCAGTCTTACAATCCATTAGTAACTTTAACGATGTTAGAGTTTGTGCATTTTAGGAAGATTTAAATGTCACTGGTAAATTTTATTTCAAAAAGCACATATATTCTTTCAGAGAACAGTTCTAAGTACACAAAGGGGTAATTATTGGACTTGGTATTACAGACAGATAATTTCATCAGATATCCTAATCAAATGTCCGTGAATAAAGACTCCATCACACATTGTACTTGGCTTTCAAAGAACTAAAAATCCATTTATTACAAATGGGTTGTGATGACATTAGCTGTTCTGAGAGTTCCTGGAAATATGATTATTCTATCTGCCTCTTAAGGGAAATAATTGATATTTACTTCCTCAGAGGCTCTGATGAGTGGGTGAAGGAAGGGATGGAAACGGGGAGCAGGAGCAAATTACGAGAACAAGACTTATTGCCATGTTTGCGACAAAGGCAGATTGAACACAATGAGCCTCAGAAGATAAGCATGTAAATCAGAATATTCTGACATAATAATATAGAAAAGGTCTTTTAATGGAACTGATTTCATAGTCTTAGTGAGTCATAAAAAGTCTTTTGAGAAACTGCAATAATAATTAGACATCTGCCAAGTTTTTCTTGTTGACGTTTGCTGGAGGACTGCAAACTTGCTTGAAATTGGTTTTCTTGAAGATATTTTCTCACCTAATTACACAAGATTCTTGTTCTAAATCAGAATATCCTACGTGAACCCCTTCAAAAAAAAAAAAAAAAAAAGCAAAGAAAAAAAAATGCACACACTGAGAAGTTTCCGTATTGGAATTTCTGCTAAGTTAAAGAAGCCAGGAGAGATCAACTGGATCAAAATGCAAATTGTAATTTTAAAATAGCTAAATTGCTAAAAGTGCTTGTGACAGTCTCTCTAAAATTTTGCTGTGTAAAAATCAAAATGGGATCTGAATTTCACAGAAATAACTTCTATGAAATTATCAAGCAAGGGTGGAAAGAAATGTATTTTCTCAATTCAACACAACACAGATAAATTTATGCTAAACACATTAGGTTTTGAGAAGTGTGAAAATTCTGTTTTACCATCTCACCAACAGAATTTCTTCATTCACTGCTTTTTTAAAAAAAATGAGTAAATTAGATTTTTCTGAAATTTGTTAAAGGAATGATCTCATGAATTAGAATTCTGTGAAAGATATTTTTTTCTCAGCCCACTCACAAGCAGTTACTACTTTATTTTAGCAACATGTTTTGACTGGTTCTTGTGTATGTGTACAACATACTTGGAGATGGTAAAAGATATGCCTTTATAGTAGTTTAAAAAAATTCTGTGAACTTGGGAACATTTTTAACTTCCAACAAAAATGCTGGAGAAATGGTATGTAAAACTAGTTTAGTTTGTGTTCCAAGTGAATCCTGAAATGTCTCTGTGCACAGTGTAGCTGTTAGGTTCAAACTTTTTTCTACGCCTTCAGCCTAAAAGGATGTGTTCCATTTGACCTTCTCAGAACAAGGTCTATGCAGATAATTAAAATGAGAGAATGTGGCCAGATGACAGACAAAAGGGACAGATCAAATACTACCTAAAATGTGCAGTCTCTACTCAGCTCCAGCTGAGGGTGACTATCCAGAAATGCAGGCCCAGTGGGGTAGAATCTTTATTTCAAAGGCATTTGTGAATCAATATTGATATGTGAATTCTCTTAGTATTAAATGTTGGCCAGACAAATCATGAATCATTGTTTTTGGCCCAAGAGCTGCCAATTTACCATACCTAATATAGGCAGTCTATATTCTATGTACCTACCAAGCTAAAAAACCCTGAGATGTATAAACCTTAACTTAACTAGCTTATTGAAGTAAAATATTCACTTGATTATGTTTAATGTTATATATTCCGTTCCCACTGATAACTGATACATAAAACAACCCTATGAAAAATATACCTGAATATGCTACAAAACTTGTCAATAGACATGGTCTATCAGGTGTGAAATGTTATTTTTATAAGGATTCATGAGACAAATTCAGTTTAGAATTTAATACCAGTAAAATATGCTTAAGGTAATGAGCATTACATAGTATATAATTTCCTTTAAGAATGAGCAAATAAGCAAGAAGGAAGTGAACTTAAAATTCAGTCTCAGTCATGGGTTATTATATGAGTTCAAGAGAGTGGTAATTTGTATCTTTCTCCATTTACAAGATTCAAGATTTTGGATTTCTTATTCTCTCCTAGTAGCTTGGTGTGTGTGTATATACACACATACATATACATATATACACACACATGAGAGTGTGTGTGTGTGTATGTATATGTTTAGGTGTTTGTGTATTTAAGTGCTTTAAATCATTCTCTGGAAGGATACAGCTTAAAGTAGGAATAAAAATAATTCACAATATTTCTGATACAATGTCTATAAAATATTGTTACTTTATCAAAAATCTTAAGACAACTGAATAAGTACCTAAATAGTGATAAAATTGGAAGTTACCACATTATTTTTTAAATGCCCTTTCTTTTTTTAACTAATCCATACTAATGCATTAATATATAATGTTTAATATTATTCCTCTAGAAAAGGCTTACATTTTGGCAATTATATTTACTTCCAAAACCTAAAGAAATATAAAACAGAGGTCACAGTATACAACATTAGAGAAGATACTTGTGGAAAAGCATGCTTTTTGCTGCCATTCAGTTGTATTTGTCCATCTGTCTGTCTATCTGTCTTACTGGCTTTACTATGTGTTGTTACCTAGCTTTCCGCTTTAGATAGGTCAGCACATGTTGTTTAGGAAAATTATATCTATTGTTGAGAATAATTATTTATGCTGGCTAAATTTAGCTAGAAAATAAATTTTCTCCCAATGAAATTTAGGAATTTTTAGACTGTATTTGTTTTAAAATTTGCTTTCTGCATTTAGTAAATTCACCAGGTAAAACTTTTTTCTAATCAGGTTTAATTAGATAATATGTTGGGGAGAGGTAGTTCTTGGTATGATTACAGGTGAGCTTAAACTTTGTGTCTGAAAACAGATTCAATATCTTTTTAATCTTTGTGTGCTTTGGTACCCTCAGGACAATAAAAAACATATTGTGTGTTTTCTATAAAGGCTGTTGAAGATATTATATTTAAATAATTTTGAAAACAGTAGCATCAGAAAAATCTTGTGTGCATTACTGCATATTTTTGAGCTAAGCCCGACATAATTTCTACTGATGAACTTTATTTCAGGTTAGTAACAAAGCTTTCTGAATGGTTATTGAATAGTTGCCTCCTTCTTATATTTTGATAATAATCAATGGAATTAGACAAATATTGTGTTAAATCCTTATGTTTAATTTGGCCAATTACTGAGATGTTCATTAAGTCCAATGGGAATGCTTTTAATTGGTCTTGAAAATATTGAGAAATTGCACATTGCCACATTTGTTTCTAAATGTATACGTTTAAAATGTTTCTCATTTATGTTTCTTAATTTTGCAAATGTTTCTGCTGGGACACACCAATCATTGACTCCAGAAAGAACATTTTCTTTCAGTGATTCAGAGAAAATGCTTTTCCTAGCAATGCTAATCTAACACAGTAAGATAGGGCTTTTTTATTTATTTTTATTTTTATTTATTTATTTTTTTGCCTAAAACGTCTAAAAGAAGCTTTATAGCTATATATTGTCTGTTTAAGGCTTTTATCCCTGTCCTGAGTGAATAATGGATTAGAAAACAGAGTTGCCCGCCTCTTCCCCCGCCCTGTTCCTATCCTCACAGTAGAAGTATATGTTATGGAAAAATCTCAGTAATCATAGTTTGTATTAATTTTCAGAAGGTTAATGTAATCTATATTTCTAGATTTCCAGTGGCTTCAAATTTGAGGGAATTGGTGGAGTGCATATTAATTAATTTATCTCAAATGGTACTTGTAATTGACAATAGTTGAGGTAAAGACCTTCTCTTCATATAAGTTGCATTGCTATTTCTTTGGTTTGCCTTGGGCTATAGCCTTTGCTCATTTTCACCTGACACATTCCACTTTCAGTTCTTGATTCAATTTCATGGTTCTCTGCCAAGTCCCGCCTAGGCATCTGACATATAATAAGTACACATAATTGTGCAGATGAATATCTAATGAATAATTACCTTTTCTCTTTATTCAGTTTAAAGAGTAGGCTACTGATAGAATTTCTATGGTGAAGGTATGCTAGCATTAGAATGCAATAACATACTGCATAGGGAAAATATTGCATAAATTCGTCATTAATATCTGGGGATTATTCACCAGTTAAACTGAATTAAGGGGCCGGCCTGGTGGCGCACTGCTACAGTGCGCCGCTTAGAAGCACGGCGGTGCTCCCGCCGAGGGTTCGGATCCCACATACAGACCGGCCGCTCACTGGCTGAGCGAGGTGTGGGTGCAACACCGTGGGTTGCGATCCCGTAGCCGGTCCCAGTCCGGTACGGGCGCGACACTGAGGGTTGCGATCCGTTGCCGGTCATGAAAAAAAAAAAGACAAAAAGGAAAAAAAAAAAAATAAATAAATAAATAAACTGAATTAAGAGCTGGCTGGTGAGCTTCCAACTTATTGTTTATTTGAGATGCTGTACTGTCCATATCTACTATTTAAAAACGTGTTGAAATGTTCTCATTTCCCTCTGGTATAAAAGATTCAAATTGTTCTTTGAGGGTCTGTATTTGCATTTTAGCTCTGTTGTTATTTATGTAATATTTTTGTGACTTTGAAGAAACCACTTGACTTCCACAAGCTTTTGCTTCCTCAGTCATGCCAGCCATCCATAGAATGAACAGGGAATTCAAGTGAGATTATACACACACACACACACACACACACACACACACATATAAATATTATTTTGTAGTCTAAAAATATTGAATATAAATGCCCGGGTTTTTGCCACTGTCACTGGTAATCATTATTTGTTTGATCCTCTAAAGATTCTGTGAGATAGTGAAGGCATACTCATTTATTTATTCAACAAATAATTATTATTCAATCACAGTGCTTTAGATCCCGATCATTCAACAGTGATTAAATTAAGCAGCACTCCTGCCTTCCTGGAGCTCCTCTCCTACTGCCAAAAATAGATAATATATATTTAAATAGATAATGTATAGTTAAATATGTAGTTAAAATAAATAATATACAGTTTACAGTTAGTAAGTAAAGATCACTTCAGTCACTTACACATGTAATCATGAGAATAAAATGGAGTGATGTGTTAGTGACTGCTTAACATAAGAGTTCAAAAAGTTTTCTCTAAAGTGTAGATACTAATTGAGATTTGAGTTATGAGTAGGAGCCAGTTACAAGACAAACTGGAATAAGAACATTTCAATGAGGGAAAGGCCCTCTCTGAGTAAAGGAATAGAAGCGTGGCCTGCAGAGCTGAACATAGTGAGCTTGGAGGAGGGTGCAAGGAACTCTTAGCTGTCACTTCATCTGTGAAATCTTTTTTGTGTCCCTGCTGGACAATCCCACTATAGCCCCTACTTCTTCTATAACATCACACTTAATTGTAATTGTTTCTTTAATTGCCTGTTATTCTCATTAGACTTTAAGCTGGGATAAAGCCAAGGATATATTTTGTTTCTCATCATTGTACCTCCAGCACCCAGAACAATGTAGCCCCTAGTGGGTACAGAAAATCATTTGATAAAATGAAAAAACTTATTCAATCAGTTAATGAAGTGTTGTCAAGGCCAGCTGTTCAGGATACTTAGTCCAGTATTCTTTCCACTATTCCTTATGTACTATCTTTATCTGTTCATAATATTATAACAAAATATCTTAGACTGGGTAATTTATAGAGAGCAGTAATTTATTTCCCACAATTCTGGAGGCTGAGAAATCCAAGATCAAGGTGCTGGCAGGTTTCATGTCTGTTCTTTATAGGTGGCACTGTCTAGGTGTCCTTCCACTGTGAATGAGATGGAAGGGAGTTCCCCAGTCCCTTTCGCCTTTCCATCTTCCACCATGTGAAGACTCAGCAAGAAGGTGCAAGCCCTCCCCAGACACCAAATATGCTGACACCTTGATTTTGAACTTCCTAGCCTCCAGACTGTGAGAAATAAAGCACTGTTCTTTATAAATTGCTCAGTCTAAGATGTTTTGTTATAGCAGGAGGAACAAACTAAGACAACTACCTTCATTAAGAGGAAGTAATCTTTGGGCCGGCCCGGTGGCGCACTGGAGAGTGCGCGGCTTGGGAGCATGGCGGTGCTCCCGCCAAGGATTCGGATCCCATGTGGAGACTGGTTCCCGCTTACTGGCTGAGCGCGGTGCAGACGCAACACCGAGGGTTGCTAGCCCGTTGCCGGTCCCCGGTACGGGCGTGACACCGAGGGTTGCGATCCCGTTACCAGTCAGTAAAAAAGACAAAAAGGAAGAAAAAAAAAGAGGAAGTAATCTTTGGGCCGGCCCGGTGGCGCACTGGAGAGTGCGCGGCTTGGGAGCATGGCGGTGCTCCCGCCAAGGATTCGGATCCCATGTGGAGACTGGTTCCCGCTTACTGGCTGAGCGCGGTGCAGACGCAACACCGAGGGTTGCTAGCCCGTTGCCGGTCCCCGGTACGGGCGTGACACCGAGGGTTGCGATCCCGTTACCAGTCAGTAAAAAAGACAAAAAGGAAGAAAAAAAAAGAGGAAGTAATCTTTCTTAAAAATCTAGAAATATCTTCTATTTTCTAGTTTAATAAAGGCTAGTGAGGATATACAATTACTAAGGGCCTTAAAAAAGTTCATGGAAAAATTTGTGTTATCTTTAATCCATTTTCCATGAACTTTTGGAAGTACCCTTGTATTTGTTAGTGAAACATTTAAAATAAATGTAAATGCTTTATCTAATTAGGGTGGCATTTGTGGAGAACTTCAGGGGGATGAAAGAAGAGAGATTCCTAGGGTTTATGCAAATTGTTATTAAGAGCCAATGCTTTTAAAATATTAATCGTATTAATCATATAAATTAATGTATAAAACATCCCTTTGTGACAGATATGTTTATTTTTTAAAAACAAGGAAGCTGAGGAGCCGAGTGTTTAAGTCATTCATTTGAAATCATAAAACTGCAAGTTGCCCATGTAGTTTCAAACCTAGGTTTTCTGTCTTTAGTAAAATTCCTGTTTTTAACTCCACTTACTTATGCTGTTCTTTGTATTTGCATAATATTATATGTGGCTACTAAACCATTATGAAAAGGTCTCATGGTTTCAGTCTTTTTTTTTTTTTTAATATTATAGATGTGTAAGTGTTGATTTGTTCACTTGTACTCTCTTGCTGGGTTCCCTGCTTAATTTTACTAAGATGCTTATGTCAGGATGCCTGGATCCACAGAGGACGAGGGAGGATTCTAGCCACAGATGCAAACAGGCATACGTGGAAATTGACCCTATCATGTCATACTAACATCAAGTTATCCCTAAAGAAAATGTGGAAGACAACCAGATTTTTTGTGTATATGAGTGGAAATGAAAGGAAGAGTTGACTTCTACAAGTCTTCAAACAAGTAATAAATATCACTGAGATTTTGAGAGAAATGCAGAGAGTAATAGGTTACTAATTTGTATTGTTTTCTGGTTGCTACCAGGCCATTGGTTTAATGTTAATTCTTTAATAATACAATGAAATAAAATTATATATGTAATAAATTTATTATGTTTCAGCAATCAACTCAACTTTTTGTTTTGTGCATGTTCATTGTAACAAATTTGAATAAGTCAGAGAGGTACAAAAATAAAAATGAAGTTTTTCTTGTTACATTAATCTCAACTGTTTAATTTATAAATGGTTTCCACTTCTGTATTATCTTTATTAATATAGAATTTTTTCTCTATATAGTCAATTTGAAGAAAGTCAATTTTAGAGTGTAAGTCTTGATATTTGAAAAACACAGATATAGAATTAGAGCTGTGAAATATGATTAATGCTATAACTTATTCTCATTAGGTTTTAGAAACTAAAAGGAGGAAAGGCATATGTAGTAGCTAAAAATAACAATATGTGTGAAACATATATTTAATAAAGACATGTAGTTTGTTACCTTTCTCGATAATGAAATTTATCAAAGTAATTATCAGAGGATAATCACTAATTTGGTCTTTATAGTTTTTAGGAAAGTAATTTTCTCTAGAATAATGTGAATGTAACATTATATATGAAAAATAGCAATTCAGAATTATTGAATGTATTTTGGTTAATAAAATATCTATTCAATAACTGGTATTATGATACAATATCAAATATTTTTCTAAGAAGTTCTGCTAAAAATACTTTTAACCACAACCTGTGAATCACAAATAATGAGGAGGGAGGAAAGATGAAAGTCTTAAACGTCTTGCATTTGAGACAGAGAAATTGGACAGTCAACATCAAAGAGGTTGACTCACACTTACTGAAAGGGAATTTTCCAGTTCAGATTGCTGATTATACTTCAAGAGAGAACCACAAAGTATTTCTTTTAATTTAAATTATAGTCACAACTTATAAACTATCTTCTTGATGATTTTGTTTAAAGTTAACTACAGAAAAGAAATTAAAAAAAAAAAAGAATGACTGGAGCATTTTTGAAACATCAAGAAAAACTTGTGCAAAAAAAAGTCAGCAAGAAAGATCCTTAACTTTCTTTGTAACTAAGTGCACAGATTTTCTGATTTTTCTATCATAAGGCCTGGATGTTTTAAACGATTTATCCTGTATCAAATAAACACAGATGTTCACAATTTTCTCATCTTATCTAGGACAATTTAGAGAAGATACAGAGTTATTACCTGAACAAAGAAAGCTCATCCTCCAAGTTATTGAGCTGAGCTGTTTCAGGCCTTCTTGATTAGATGATGTTCTCAACCTTAACAGTCTTCTCTCCTGTTCTATATTTTATCTTGCCCCTTGTCCCTGTCACCACAGTTATAGTTCAGTGACATCCTCTTTGCCAGTATTGGTCCTGCAGGATCTTTTTTTTAAGCCTTTTTTAAAATTTATTTTTTTGAATGGAAACATAATCAGTTATACATATTTATGGAGTACAGAGTTGACTATCAGTATTTGTATACAGTGTGTCATGATCACATAAATATTATGAGCATATTCATCATTATAAATCATAATTATTCTTTCTGTCCCTTACCCAATTATTTCCTTATTCCTCTCCCCCTCCCCTTTTCCACCTCCAGTAACTATAAGTCTGTTCTCTCCTTCTGAAAGTTCAATGTTTTATTGTGGTCTTTCTTTCTTTCTTTGCACCCAGTTATGAGTGAGAACATGTGGTATTTCTCTTTCCTTGTCTGGCTTATATCACTTAACATGATTTTCTTCAGACTCATCCATGTTGCTGCAAATGGCAGAATTTCATTCTTTTTTTATGGCTGAGCAGTATTCCATTGTGTATATATTTGTATTTTTTTATCCAGTCATCCATTGATGGACATTTATGTTGGTTCCATATTTTGACTATTGTAAATAGAGCTGTGATGAAGATGGGAGTGCAGGTATCCATTCAACATGATGATTTCCATTCCTTTGGCTATATAACCAGAAGTGAGATTGCTGGATTGTATGGTAGTTCTCTCTATAGTTATTTGAGGAGCCTCCGTATTTTTTCTGTAATGGCTGCACTAATTTCCAGTTCCACCAACACTGCAGAAGAGTTCCCTTTTCTCCACATTCTTGCCAGCAGTTGTTGTTTTCTCTCTTTTTGATAATAGCTGGTCTAGCTGGGGTGAGATGATATCTCAATGTGGTTTTAATTTGCATTCCCCTAGTGATTAATGATGTTGAGTATTTTTTCTTTTAACTATTGGTGATTAGTCTTTCTTTGAAAAATGCCTATTCAGCTCCATTCTCCATTTTTTAATTGGATTATTTGTGAGTTTTATTTATTTTTTTAACTGTGAATTTGAGTTCCTTATATATTCTGGATATTAATCCCTTGTCAGAGGTATAGCTTGCAAATATTTTCTCCCATTCTGTAGGTTGTCTTTTCACTTTATTGATTGTTTCCTTTGCTGTGCAGAAGCTTTTTAGTTTGATATAATCCTATTTGTTTATTTTTTCCTTTGTTGCCTGTGCTTTTGCAGTCTTATTCATGAAGTCTTTGGTCAGTCCTACATCCTGAAGTATTTCCTCTATGTTTTCTTCTAAGAGTTTTATAGTTTCAGGTCTTATATTTGTCTTTAATTTATTTTGAGTTGATTTAGGTGTATGGTAAGAAGTATCTAGTTTCATTCCTCTACTCTTGGATATCCAGTTTTCCTAGCAGTGTTTACTGAAGAGGCTCTCCTTTCCCCACTTTATGTTCTTGGTGTCTTTTAAAAGATCAGTTGGCTGTAATTAGATGGTCTGAATTCTGGGTTCTCTATTATGTTCCATTGGTCCATGCATGTGTCTCTTTTTATGCCAGTACCATGCTGTTTTGGTTACTATAGCTTTGTAGGATCTTTACTTACTGGCCACTATTTCATCATGGGCTCTTCATCAAGAAAGGGATAAGACAAAGTAGACGGATGTGTTGATGTGCATGCATAGGCAATGATGTGCTGGCAATATTTGACAACTTGATCTCTAAAAACCGAAGTACTGATTTGTCAATATCTATGGTGTAAATATTTCCAACATGGCTGACTTCACATGTTATGTAATACAGAATTGGGAAGAAGTATGCAGTCATCCTTCCATATAGTATTTCCATTCTGTGGATACAATAGATGTAAATAAATTCATAAAAAAAGGTAAAGTGTAATAAAGTAACTAGGAAGTGGTAAGATATGTGTAATTATTACCTTTATTTTAAATATAATTTGTGTGAATTTACATTTTAATTTTTTTCCTTTTTGTCTTTTTTTGTGTCCGGCAACGGATCGCAACCCTCAGTGTCGCGCCCGTACCGGACCGGGACCGGCAATGGGACCGCGACCCCCGGTGTGTTGCGCCCGCACCTCGCTCAGCCAGTGAGCGGGAACCGGTCTGTATGTGGGATCTGAACCCACGGAGGGAGTGCTGCCGCGCTTCCCCAGCGGCGCACTGTAGCAGTGCGCCACCGGGCTGGCCCCCTACATTTTAATTTTTAATAATTACTTTGTTAAAAACCAGCTGACACAGTTTCTAAAATTTAATAATCTACTCTCACAGCTCTTACAAACTGGATCCAGCACACCACAGGAGGTAGGGCAAATAGTGGGTATGTTATGTAGGAGGCAGTTGCCTTAATCCAGACATAGAGTAACAAGAGCTTGGGCCATAATGGTGGTAGAAACATGGAAATGGAAGAATCTCAGTAGTTGATGTAAAGGACACAAGAAAGGACTGAGAAATTGCTCAAGGGAAGGGAGGTCTCTTTAAGAGAAAGTAGCACTTAAGAGATAATAAGCTATCATCAAATACAAAAGAGAGATCTAGAATTGGGAGCAAAATTAGAAAGTTCATGTGGCTTGGGTCAAAGTGCTGTCAAGTTTCTAAGAGTTTTGGTAGAATGATAACCATAGGTGGTTAAAGGAGGGAGTCAAAGCTAATTATGTTAACCATATTGGAAGCCAAGGCTATGAGAGGAAAGTTAGTGAATATAGACCAGTCTCTCAGAAGAATGCTTATATTTAAAATGTAGGAGAGGTTTGAATTTACTCTTTTTAAAAATGAGAAACCAGTGTAGGAAGCAAGGTTAAGGTTACTAGATTGGTACAATTTGCTGTCTATTGAATCTAATTTTTCTATTAAGAACTAAGGAGGTAAAAGTCCATGCTAAAATGAGCTCTTTTCAGTGTAATGTTGTATGATCTGAAAATGAAATAAATAATAGGAACTTCTTATTAAGAAGAACAAGGTTAATGCCCAGAGCGATTGGAAAAGCTGACCTAGTAAGAACAATTTCGTTCTCTTTTTCTTTTCCCTTTATACTTTAAATGTTTCTTTATGCTCATCAGGTTGGGCTGTTAATTTATAATCTGTTCATCATCACACTCTATTTCTTCAAGAGAGTCCTGATATGTTAGTTGGTTTTAAGATTTAAGAGAATTAAAAAAAAAAAAAAACCCTCAGAGTTGCAGAGCCACTTACTGGCCCACACTTCAGAAATAAAATGAAATTTCTTTTGAGACCCTATTGTTGAGGAGCCCTGGAGGCCTGATGTGTTGTGAGGTCATCTGTCTTCTTTCAAGGACTGATACTTCACATCCTCCAGGATTGATCACAGAGGTGACAGCAGGTGTGCTGTAAATTTACAGGTCAAAAGAAGCTCAGTGGTGTAAATTACATTACTTTGAAGTCTACATCTATTGTTGATCCCTTTGGAAAACTAATTTTACTCAATAAACCCCTTCCATCACAGAAATATTATTTTCAAGATAGAGGTGACATGGCATTAGAGAATAAAAGTGTCCACAGGAAGATACAACAAAGGAGAGAAAAATTTAACTTTATTCTAACTATGTGCTTAAGGATGTAAGTCTCTTTTGGACTGAAAGTTCTATACCCAAATGAGTTTATGATTTTTGCCCACTATGAATAGGGTGGGGATGGTAGAGAGCAAGGCACTGTATATACAGTTAGAGATTCCTTGAAAGTGCTGAATAGGATTGGCTATTTAGCAATTAATACCAAGAAATTACTGATTGAAATATTTGTGTAGACCCAGATCCCATCTTTCTCCTTCTTTTATGCAGTGATTTCCATTTAAAAGTTGTATGATATAGTTCTAACTGATGCATATTTTTGTGGTGTGTTAAGAAGGAAAGGCAGTTAGCTATGAACTGATTTCTGATGTGGAAAGGGAGAGGTAGAAGATTTTGTAGGTTGTACCCTCAAAAGTCCCTACTGGTAGTTCTTGCAAATTTTAGGGAAGAACAGAGCAGAGACATTAGACAGGCTAGGGGATGTAGTAGGGGATATGGACCCCAGTGATGTCTGCCTCTTGATCTTCATGTTCATGTGTAATCTTCTGCCCTTGACTGTGGCTGAACTTATCAACTTGCTTTTGATGAATCAGGACAGCAAAAATGATGGATGTCACTTTAGGGACAGGAATATAATAACACGCTGCCCTCCATCCTATTTGCCCTCTCTTATTCTCTCAATTACTTGCTCTAATAAGAGTCAGTTGCCATGTTGTGAGTGCTCTAAGAAGAGGCCCATGACAAGAAACTGAGGGTGGCCTCTGGCTAACAGCAGCAAGGGGCCGAATCCTACCAGCAACCATAGGAGTGAGCTTGGAAGCAGATATTTCCCTGGTCAAGCCTTGAGCTGACTACATCTGACAGCTGACACCTTGATTATATCCCATGAGAGACCCTGCACCAAAGGAATCTCCTAAATTGCATCAGGATACCTTATTCACAGAAACTAGGAGATACAAATTTTTTTGAGACACTAAGTTTTGGTGCAACTTGTTATATGAGTATAACAATAGGTAGCTAATACTGAGTCAGTTTCATTTTTATTTCTTTTTTATGTAATACTTGCACAAATAGGCACACAGGTGCCATAGTTTATACATTAAACCAAATTAAGTCCACAAGAATGATTGTATCAATCAGGTGCCAGGTGTGAAATAGATGACACCTCAAAAAGCATAAGTGAGAACAGTTTAATGAAGGAACTATTTAAAGAGGAGTGGAAAGGGTTATGGGAACCAACAAAAGATGGTGAAACATTCAGAAAGCAATGTTAACATTGCTGAAGCTGCCAACCACTGAGGCCTGAAGGCAAAAGAGGAAGGACTGATGTCGTTGGAGCCCAAAGTGGGACCAGTGCTATGGAAAAGGAGTTACCCTCCAGGAGCTCTAGCCCTAGAATGCAGCTGCAACAGCAAGGCTGGGAGAGAGTTGGAGGGATTGATTGATTCCCTCAATCAATGCATTGACCTCTCTTTCCTCCTACCTTTTGGCCTTCTCTCTCCACCTCCCATTGGACAAAACCAACTGGAAGCCAAGGGCTAGCAAGCCTGGGGGATACAGACCAGTATAGAGAAGTGTTATGTATCTCTAGGACTGTGAAGAGACCTAACAGCACAAGTGATATTTGAAGTTGGAGATTTGATGGAGCCTAACAATAGGAAGGAGGTGGTAAAGAGTGGGTAGGGCATATTTGGAAAGTTGGATGCTACTTTTCAGCAAAATATATGGCTGCTTCTTCCTGGCACTAACTATGCTACTATTTTCATCCTCTTTCTAAGTATGCCATATTATAAAGTTCTGGCCAATGGAAATGGAACAAACTCAGACTACTTCCAGATCTGGCCTGTAGAAACCTGGAATGCATTTTGCTTTATGCTCTTTTCTACTTCTCACTGTTTGTGCCACTGTTCTGTGGGGAAGCAGGCTAAGAGGACAACTCAGCTGCAGACATGGACTATTTCTTATGCAGAAGGAAGGAAGACTCATAAGATGAAGCCAAGATCTCAGAAGATCGAACCAGAGCCAAGAGTCAGTGAGAACAACTCTCAAGCCATAGGACTTAGTTTTATTCAATAAATGGGCTGAATATCAAAACTGCTATGAAAACAATGCTTGCTACATTTTGTGTTTTCACCTATTTGAATAGTAGTGTCTATAGAACTTATCCTATGGATATCCCACTGTTGTATGTTGTATGTGTGTAGCGCAGATGATTTTAGTTCATGAGTTTTCAGATCGAGAAATGGTACTAAAGTAAGATGTATGCAAGTAATCCTGTTTAAAGGGTCTAATATGTATTTGGACTTTATTTAGATAATAAGATGCTTAACTATAATTGGATTTTCATGGGGATCAAGATTATATTTTGTATGTGAAGAATATGTGAATTGTTGAGGCTAGAGGGCAGACAGTAGGAAATTGAATTTCTCAAAAATATGTTCAAACATATATCCCTGTCATGTGCTCTTCTTAAAAAGTGTCTTTAGCACTCTTCCTATTGAAAGGCAGGGGAATATATGATGTCTCCACCTTGGATTTGGATGCATTCTGTGGGAGCACCTATACATTGTGGTTGGCTAAGCATCATATCATCTGAACTGTTTTCAAAATTTTTTAATTGAAAATTTATTTACCAAATGTGAATTTTTAATTTCTTCATTTTTTTCTTGAATATGAAAAAAATTGCATGCTAATTCTAAAAATTTTGGCAAGTACTGAAAAATATTACTGGCAATCTCATCATCCATTAGCTACGATTAACTTTAAAGATTTCTATTTCTGTGTGTCTGTGTAAATTAAAAGTGAAAGCATTCTGTACATGTAATTAAAAAACTTATTGTATATTGAAAAATTATTGTTGCATATACTTATAGTGTACAAAGTGGTGCTATGAATTTTGAATATAAGGTGGAATGATTAAATTAAGCTAATTAACATACATTGCCTCAAATGACTAACATTTTTTTGATGAGAACATTAGAAATTTACTCTCACTGATACCAAAATATACAGTCCTCAGTTATAAGCTATATTCAGCATACTGTGCCATTGATCCTAGAAAAAAAAGAAAAAAAAAAAAATCAAACATTCTTCTTATCTAACTAAAGCTTGAAAGCCTTGACCATCATCTCTCCATTCCTTCCAACTCCCAGGCTCTGGTAACCACTATTCTACTCTCTGTACATCTTGTACTGTTCCTTGCTTTTTGCAATTTAACATTCTACTGTGGGTGTGTAAATATGCATGGAACAGGAATACATATGAGTGATACACACATATGCACATACTCCTGTTACAAATTTTTTAAAACACCATTTTAATAACTACATTCACCTGAGATATTGTTTCACTTGAATTTTATGCTTGGATTTTATGGTCCAATACATCTGGATTCATATGGTGGCTCCAGAATCTACTAGATGTATGATTTTGGAAAAGTTTGGATTTTGTACAATGTCAATTTGATTATTTTCAGCATTATCTCTGATAATTAGGATCCATTTCCCTTTCATATTATACTATATCCTGGAATGTGCTCACTGCAACTTCTAGAAATAATGTGGTTCACCTTTATTGAATGCTTGCTATTTTCTGGCCTATTTTTTTTTTTTCCTTTTTTGTCTTTTTTACTGACCGGTAACGGGATCGCAACCCTCGGTATTGCGCCCGCACCGCGCTCAGCCAGTGAGCAGGAACCGGTCTCCACATGGGATCCGAACCCTCAGCGGGAGTGCCGCCGTGCTCCCAAGCAGCGCACTCTCCAGTGCGCCACCGGGCCAGCCCATTTTCTGGCCTATTTTAAGTGCTTCACATGTAGTAATCAATTTTCCTCTTTTGACACAAAAAATCTGAAGCATAGAGAGGTTAGTAACTGTCTGAAGGTATAGACTTAGAAAATGGTGAAACTAGAATTAAACTACCTTAAAATTAATTGTGGTAAAATACATATAACATAAAATTTACGCTTTCTTAACCATTTTTAAGTATACAGTGTAGTGGCATTAAGTACATTCACATAGTTATGAACCATCACCATTATCCATTACCAGAAGTCTTTTTATCTTATAAAACTGAAACTACATGAATAATAAATATCAAGCACCCATTTGCAACCAGAGTTTAAAAAAAAACAGTACAATGCCAATTTGATTATTTTCAGCATTATCTCTGACAATTAGGATCCATTTCCCTTTCAGATTATACTCTATCCTGCAAAGCATGCTCACTGCAGAATTAGGCAAAGTTTATTGAATGTTTAATGAAAGAAATGTAAACCCATTATGTAGAAATGGTCATAACAGAAGCTACTGTTACTACTGTGTACTCCCAGTATATACTCTAAGTTTTTTAATAGAGAAGTGTTTTTCCTGGCATTTTAATTTTTCCTTTGCTATTTTTAAGTTGTATGACATTTGGTCAGGTCATTGGGCCTTTCTCTGTATTTGTTCAAATGGTTGCTATCTCTCTATGCAGGACTGTTTGAGAATCAAATTAGTCAACATATATAAATGCACATATAAAAATGGTGTTTTAAAAAGAGAGGTGAGAAAGATTTTAATGTCACATTTTCTCAGTCTTTTTACTAACCCTCTTTTCACTTCCTCAGTCAAAAGCCTGACCTTTTCTTCCCATGATCATTCGAGTAATAATGAGGGAATGACGTCCTCCTCTCACTGCCTTCAGACAGGAACACTAGAGAGCCCATGAAGAATTAAGGTCTTGATTTTTGATCCTTTGAGAAGTTTCTTGGAATGTTCTAGAAAAGGCCTTATGTTGTATAGTAGATTGAATTATGTCCCCCACAAAACTCACTGAAACTTGAATTGTCTTCCAGGTTTTATGTGTTAGAAAATTAGCCACCTCTGTGACTGTTAAGTAGGTGGGAAATCCTATTATAGCAATCAAAAGGTGGAGCCTTGAAGAAGAGATTGGATTGTAGGACTGTGTAGTAGTGAATGGATTAAAAAGGGTGGCCAAGGGCATGGTTCTGAGGGCTTTAAAAGAAGAGGAGAGTCTGTCTTTTTCTCTTGCTTGCTCTGCTCCCACAATCTTGCAATGTGAGACCCCTGGGCCACTGTTGCCCCACCAGATGGACTTTGGACTTCCCAGCCTCAGAAACTGTAAGCAATAAATTTTGTTTTCTTTATAAATCACCAAGTTCCATGTATTTTGTTATAAGCAACAAAACCAGACTAATACATGTTGAGAGCTGTGGCATGCAATTTTATGTTGATGCCAGTATCTGCTGGGAGAAGACATGCTTGTTAACTTAGTTTTAATTCCAAAATCTTTACTTTAAACTTTAAGCACTAAATCCTAGAGAACACAGAGCTTAGAATATATACTCTATAAATATTAGAATGGGAAAAGATTTGAGGTTATAACATGTTCCTTTCCAGTAAAAATTAATCAAAATATCAGAGAAAAAGCAATTGGGGCTTATTGGGAGTGGGTTTTTAAGAAAAGACCTAGTGTCCCTTTTCCTATGCTAAGTTCTGGAGAGAAGTGGGATGATAGAAAGTCCAATGGAAACACTAGAGAAGTTGGCTATCCCAGAACTGTTGTCTGGCCAGCCTTGGTGTAACCTGGTCAAGAGAAAGCCTTGTTAAGAAGGCCACGGTCCAGCATGTCTGACAGCAGCATCCCAGAGTCCCACTCCATGTCCCACTGCTGACCCTAGGAGGGGTGCAGAAATGGTTAAGAGGGCTGGATGCCTGGAAGAGACCCTTGATGTGCTTGTTTCTGACAATGGGAGGTTATGGGACTACAGTGAACATAAACATTTTTAGCTGGGACAGATGACATGACTCAGTACATAGGGTAACAAAGAACAACTTGGCAGGAGCTAGAAATGGCAGAAAATCTTCCTGGGTTAAATATAGTGTATTCATATAAATGGACAATGCCCAGACCATATATGTTTGTTTTTTCGCAGCTGGCTGGTAGGGGGATCTGAACCCTTGACCTTCGTGTTACAAGGCAGCACTCTAACCAATAAGCCAACCTGCCGAGCCAGCTAGACCGTTTATAAAAGTAAAACTCTGACCCACAACCTTTGTAACAGTCTATGAAGCCAAACCACAACCTTGGTAGGAATTAGCCCCCAAAAGTTAGGATTTTGGTCAATAACCAAGATGCTCTAATTTTTGTACTGAATCCCCACTTCCAACTTAGGAAGAAGCCAAATATGCTCCCCTTTCCAATCTCATAGGATAACCTGCCTCCAGGTAGCCCATCTCCAGCTTCCCCATGCCAACAGAGCCCAATCAGGGCAAACCTAAATCCTCCCCTTTTTTTCCACTATAAACTTTTCTCACACATCTGCCTGTTTTTGAGTCTGCCAAACACAAGTGATGGTGGCTGACTCCCTTGCTACAGCAAGCTCTGAATAAATAGCCCTTACTCGCTCCTATTTGGATAGTCTTGATTTTCACAATGTATATCCCCCCTTAGAGCTGTGAAATTATATAGCTTTTCTCAAATCTAGATGCCACTTGGGGATAAGGTGGGAAGAAGGGGTGGGAGAACTCTAAATTGACTAAGAATTATTCTTGAAAACTGAGATTTAAACCCAATTAGACTGAGATTTTGCATTTGTAAGATTGAATTTTCTAAAACCAGGCAGAAATAGGAGGTTGTGACCTAAGTTTAGATAAAAACAAATTTTAGATTTGATTTTTTTTTTTTTGGAATGCTTTAATGGTATAAAATGTATGGCACCACACAATAACGTGCTGAATGAAATATTTTTTGTCTATTGGATAAATAAAATGTGCTGGCTAATTATATTGGGTATTATTACCTTTGCCATTTATTTATACCAAAGAAAATCTAGCAGTTATTCTTCATTAATCCATTCATTCATCAGAATTTATAGAGATTGTGGTATCTTCTAGATACCACAGGTACAAGGATACCTGTGCAGGTATAATGAAGATACCACAAGGACTGTGGATTGGAAGCCCCAGTGGGGACACAGCCTTCTCCCACTACACACGTGACACGGGATATGTGCTAACACATATATGCTAATAATATTGTCTTTGTTAGAGGTAGCTTACTCCAGACCTCATGGCTATTAGAAGAGATGGGGTGGGGGGAGGGGTCCCTGTGTCCAAGTGACAGAACTTTTCTTAAATTCTTAGGCAGCTCCAATATTTAAAACATTTAAACTACACTTTTTCTCATAACACTGCCTCAGTAGGTACTAGTGCAATAGGATATTTGAAACTTTTGGCTACAAATATCTGAATAACTCAGCACTTAAGTTGTCAGTCAAATCAGCTTACAATTTTTTTGAAAGTAAATTTAAGATGAAAAGCAATTTAAGGAGTTATATTATTTCCCGAACCTACTTTATTTAATCAGAGGTAGCAGTCTAAAATAATTAGAAAACAGATATGTAATTTACATAAAAGCTGGTAAAGCAGATGTTTTTTAAAGTGCAATTTATTTCCAATAGACCAATGAGAAATTTAAATTTAAGATTTGGAGAATATACTTCTTTTTATTCCTAAGTCATGCATGATTTATCAGGTGTGTGGATTGCCTTTTTCTTAAAACCCTTTATCTCCTTCTTGGATGGCTCCATGTGATGACATTCTTTAGAATGGAAAATTTTGAAGTTATAGGAGCTGCCAAATTTCAGTATAAGTAACACACTCTGTAGGCATTGAGAAATAATGGTTAAAATAACATAAAATTATGTAGGCTTAAATGTGTTTCACTCATTTGAACACCTAATATAGGCTCTACACTGTACGACATCCTGAGGGAATACAAGCATGACCTGGCCCCTATTCTCAAGGAACTTATAAATGTGTAAAGAGAGAAAAACCAGCAGTGGTTCTATTAAGATCTTCTTTAACTTCCTTCAAAGTTTTGCACACATTTTACATGTTCTTAGATATTTCATGATCTTTGATACTATTGTAAAAATGTATCAATTTATAAATTTCATTTTCTATTTGTTTATTGTTGGTGTATAGAAATATGATTATTTTATATTGACCTATTTCTCAATAACCTTGCTAAATTTGCTTATCAATTCTGTAGATTCTTTTGATATAGTAGTTAAAAATCATGTCATCTGTGAATAATGGCAGTTTATTCTTTCCTTTCTGATGGTTATGCCTTTTATGTCTTTTCATTGTCTTGCACTTGTTGGGAATTTTAGTGTAACATTGAATAGAATTGGTAGTGGTTGCCATCTTTGCTGGTTCCCAATCTCGAGAAAGTTGTTTGTGATATTTTACCATTGAGCATAATGTTTCCTATCATTATTATTTTTTGTAGGGATTCTTTATCAGATTAAGAACAATTTGTTTCTTGCTAAGCTTGGAACAAACAGTATAGATATTTTAAGCAGAAAGGACTATAACATTCTTACAAAATACTGTGCTTAAGTAATGCTGTGTTTATGAAAATGTTCAAAGTCCTGAAGGAGCTAGATTCAGAGGGCTAACACTGGAGCTATTGATTTCAAGAACACATTGCTGTGTCTGTAATACAGGGAACAGGAAACTGTTACTGCTGTGCCATCATTAACCACCTCTTAATCCTCATGTCTCTATCACCTTCCTTTCCTGGAGAGCCAGTGGCAGGATGATGGCTCCTGCCTCACGTCTCCCTTCCAAATGTCCTCTGAGTGCTTCTAAATCAGAAGCAAATTTACATGCAGATCCCAGGCTGCAAGTAGAGGTGAAACTGCCAAATTCTGCAGCACAGAAAACATGTGGAGGGTGTAACATGTGCTGAGTAAACACCACAGACCAATGGACATGTCCAGCACAGTCTACTCTTTGGCTTCTCAATGTTCATCCATATACACACTCTATATCTATTCTAAGTCTTTCAAACAGAAAATGCAGCTTTCCCTTGTATGAAGGAAGATGTGCTTATCTTTTCTTACACAGATTGTGTCAGTCAGCGTATCTGTCTCTGAGCAGATACTGTTCATTATTGTGGTGGTTGATGTATTGTCTTAACTTGACATCTTTAATAGAAGTAGTAAATTATAAAGTTAACTCCATCAACATATAGGTATGTATTAATTACAATACGTATGTATATGGAAGAATGAAAACGTAGGTAGTTACTCCCATCCTCATTTTTACCACTGGTAATGAGACCATAATTGGGTTCTGTAACTTCCTTTCCCTACTATTCATTCCATGTACCATTAATTATTAGCCAGTAGCTTAGGTAGTTTAGGTTATTTTCCTGATATGAGGACATATGTCTACATTCTTCAGGGATTTGAGCCCTTTGTGATCTGCATTGGCTTGTGGCAGTCTCTGTTAACATTTGATGCTGGAGAGACAAACCTAGGAGGCTCCAGATATAAACTGCCCTCCCTCCACTGCTCATTTTGTGGCATTAATGTTTTTCTTATGATATTCAAAATCAGTCCCATCAGGCACTACAGTCATCTTTTTTATTGTTTGTTTGTTTTTGTTTTTTGATTGCTGGTTTGTTGGCATGAAGATCCAAAATGATTAGGTGGCTGTCTGAAATTCCAGTTAAGTGGAATACTTGCTCTGTCCCCAGGAAGTAGACAGATTATTTTAAACCTCAAAACTAGCCAACCTAGAGTCCTGAGGGCAGGAAACAAAAGTTTGTTGGGTATATTGGGTACAATAGTAAGGGGTAGTACTATCATCTCTACCTCTTTATTTCAAGTTTCCTTCCTATGTCAGCAGCCCCATCATAAATTAATAACTGGTTCAAAGCAAATTGCAGCATCTAGGAAAGCACTAAGCCACACAAGGTGCTGTCTCTCAGTCGTTGTAATGAGTTTTAATGAGACCTTGAAGTTCAACTGATTTGGGTGTTAAGGTACAGGTATATGCTAACACTGTGAATTTTCAGGGCAACAGCCTATTGGCATATTTATGTTGTTTAATAAGTCCCATAGTCAGACGTAATATTTTGTAGGATGTCATGAAGATGAATAAGACATTCATTAAGCCCACATTTTTGGATGATGGTGAAAGTGTGAATAGCAGGCTAAACACATCCATGCCCAGAATATATCTGTTCCAGGGAAGAAAAATTGCTCTTTCCTCTGGGAGTTTGTTTATTCTTTTTTTCAAGCCTGGAATGTATCTGCTTTGCCATGATGTCTAAGGTACTTCCTGGTCATTAGATCCAGTCAGCATGATGTTATCAATGTAGCTGATAAGTAAGATGATAATGATCTCTGAGGACTAAATTATATTCAAGTTCAAGAGAGCTGATGTAGTCCTGAGGTAAGACAGTGGGAATGACCTATTGTCCTTGTCTGTTGAAAGAACACTGATTCTGATATTCTATGTTCATTGAGATAGGGAAAAAAAAATCTTTTTTTTCCCCCAAATGTAGCTGCATAGCAGGCTCCAGAGGCTGTTTTAAGTAAAGAGACTATACCTGGAATAGTAGGAGCTGAAATTGGAGTCACTGAATGGTAAAGTTTGTGAAAATTGATTGTAATTCTCAAAGATTCATTCATCTTCTGACAGATAGAACAACTGAGTTAAATAAGGATATGATAGAAATCAGCAATTCTGCATCTTTGACATCAATAGCAGTGGTACTATGTTTCATTGCATTGAGGATTCCATACCACTTTTGTTTTAATATTTGGTAGAAAGCAGCACTTCTATGAATTTACATATGCCATTTCTGATTTTCTGATCCTGATGGCTCTCATGCCATGGATCATGGGGCCAATATGGTAAATCTTCCAATTAATTGCTGAGCAAGTCCTTTCTAATGAGCACTCTGATATTTGGGGACAATTATGAGGTAGTTTTTTTTTTTAGAATCATTTAATATTGTGAAGAAAAATTGGTTTCAAAACCACAATTATTACATGACACACATACCCTGCTAGTCTGACCAGTGAATGCAGTGTTATTTGTGCTAGAATTATTTAGTTCTTCCTCTAGTTTATCTGGAATAGCTTTCATTCAAGGTCAATGTGCAATGGCACCAAAATAAGATTAGGATAAAGGACTGAATTCTAAACTAAGATGTTTTGTCTTTCTGTTTATTTGTTCAGATCGTACAAACCTTTCTTTTTCTTTTTTAAAGCTACTCATCTATTCCAGTCTTAGGAATCCTGTATTAGTTTTCTATTATTGCATAATAGATTACCACAAACTTACACACTTAAAATAACACACATTTATTATCTAATAGCTTCCATGGGTCAGGACACTGGGCAGTTTAGTCCTGTATGCTGCTCAGTGTCTCACAAGGCTGCCATAATGATGTCAGCTAGGCTGTATTCTCCTAGAGATGCACCTGGGGCAGAATTTACTTCCAAACTCATTTGAGTTGTTGCTAGAATTCATTTCCCTGTGGCTGTATGACTGAGAGCCCCAGATTTTTTTCTGGCTATGAACTGGAGGTTGTCCTGGTTTCCTAGAGGCCTCCTAAAGTTCTTTGGCATATGGGCTTTTCTAACATAACCATGCATTTGAAGACCACAAAGAGAGTACAGCCCCTCTTCTAGCAAGACTCTCTTCTAGCAAGTGTGTGTGTGTGTGTATGTGTGTGTGTGTGTGTTAAGCATGTATGTGACTTCCCATAACCTTTGCCATAATGTGTAATCATGAAAGGGACATCCATTGCCTTTGCCATATCTCATTGGTTCATATTTCAAAGGGAAGGGATTAAGAAAGGCATGAACACTCAGAGATGGGACTCACTGGGG
Organism: Galeopterus variegatus; assembly: GCF_000696425.1. Classification (NCBI taxonomy): domain Eukaryota; kingdom Metazoa; phylum Chordata; class Mammalia; order Dermoptera; family Cynocephalidae; genus Galeopterus; species Galeopterus variegatus. The sequence goes on along the minus strand of NW_007726816.1, from coordinate 241,035 downwards.
TCACCTCAGGGTCTGTCTGACACAGATCCCATGTAGAATTAGCCATCACCAAAGATCAGTGCAAATAATATCTAGTTCATAATCACTACATAAGGATGGGATAGGCATCCTTCCAATTAATAGGTAGGATGTTGAATCTTATGACACTCCATACACCAAGGGGATTTGAGAGAAAGTTTATTACTCACCCAAGGGACTCCTGGGGAGAGCAGGGCAGGAACACACAGGTCCAGATTGTCCAGGACTTGCATGGTTTGAACTTTCACTGGTGTCAAAGGAGGGAGCACCCAGGCTTTCTTATCATCTTGCTCAGGTGTGAGGCAGAAGGGAGAGAGGTGTAGGTTTAAAAACTGTCAGCAGTCAATCATGAAAAAATGAAGCCACATTTTTTGTCATTACAACACATTGATTATTGTCCTGTTTAGAGTCTATTATACTAACTGTACCTGCCTTGTTGCTGGTGGTTAAGAGCTGCTGTTGTCATTCTGGGATACCATAAAACCCATCAAAATCAGGGAGCCTATTTCAGTGGCCACATCTCAAGGTCTATTTTATAGAGGATAGCCAACCTTGCAGTTTTCAAGGCTGTTGGTGCTTCCCTTCACAATGGATTTTTCAATGCTTTGACAAAGGAAGTATTTGGAGCCATCTATGGGATGAGTTAATAGATCTTATATGGTAAATCCATGTGTCAACAATCCTATCTTCTTAAATCTTTGAATTCTCTTCTCTACATTTTACCAAAATATTTCTAGAACCTCGATTACTAAGCCTAGGTCACAGCTGAGTTCAAGTTTCATGCAGCTAATTGAGCAAATATTACGAGTATGCCCAATTGCTCTCCTGAACACATTCAATCCAGAATTTATGATCAGTGTAATCATATAGATATTTTTGGCCTGATCTAAATCTACGGTCATCATTTCCTGGACTGGCATAATTTGAATCCACTTCTACATACTTCATGCAAGCTTCTACTGATGAATACTAGTAAATTGGTGGAGCTCTTTTGGCTATAAGTTTTATGACAAAATTAGGCTCTTGGTTGAGGCAAATATTCTAAGGATTGCATGGTGAAGGTGATATTGTATTCAACAGCAATATAGAAATTCAATATATACACAGACGATGATAATGTATAGCAGAGGAAGAGCAGGGATTTGATTGAACAAAATCAAATAATTTTTCTTTTATAGTAGGAGAATACAAGGATCTTTTCTTTTGCTAAAGTGCTTAATGAGTTTCTGAAAATAGATTGGATATGCAGTGTTTTCCATAGGTATCTGACAATGGAAACTATTTTTCCCTGGCCAATTTATAGAACCTTGAAAACAATGAAATAGTAAAAGAACAGAGCTCTTGGTGTAAGAAGATGGTCATTTCAGCCATGCTTGATCACTAAATATCTGTTCAATTATGGATAAGTCACTTTACCTGAACATGCTTCTTTTTTAAAATCTACAAATTGAAGAGTGTGGATTTCATGAAATCTGAGTTCCCAGTCCATCTAAATTACATAATTAGAATGTTTCTTAAGGCAGTCATAAAATTACTTATAGCATTTCTTGATTTTTATCTATAGAAAATTTTTTTAGAGCATTATTTTAATAATAGGTAAAGATGGATAGAAAAATCTGATATTTTGATAAATTGTGTATTACATATAAGGGACAGGAAAACCTTTCCCCATTTGGAGATAACTTAATTGTGGGCATCCGAATGTAGGTAAAACCCTAAATCATTTTTTTTTCCCTCATCTTTACTGGCTTAATATTTGACCTGTAACTCTTACACAACTTAATCCTTGTGTTGAAACAATATTCTTAAAATCAGTAGAGTGATTTGAATGAACTTTTTGTAGTCCTAGAGCTTGAATTTTGTTTAATCAGTTAAAATTTTATATCTTTTAGAAACTGAAGAGTATATTTTCGTCAAAATTAAATCAATGTACCATATTTCTTGTTACTTGGCTTAGAATATAAGGCCCTGAAGTAATTCTGAATAGTCTTTTGTAAATTCATTTATTTCCCTTGCTTGCTTACCAGAATAGATAATTTAATAAATAAACCACTCAATAAAACTAGTTGTAAATACCCTTCCCTGATTAAAATAGAGTGAGAGAGTCTTCACTTGTTAAGGAGTTTAGAGATTGTTGAATGTAGTAGACTCCTACTAGAGATAAGGAATGCAAGATCCGAAGAGAGTAAATGAGATTCCAGTCACGCAGCTAGTTAGTGGAAAAGTTAGAACTGGAATTTACTTTGGGTTTGTAAATACTGCCAATTATGGACAAACAATCCCCTGACTATTAAAATACCCTATTTCTCCCTATAACCTCCCCCACCATGTTTAATTGAAAATAGAGATTTCAACACAGAAGCTTCCTTATTCTTAAGTTTATATGTGTGTTTTATAATAGGTGGTCATATTAATGTTTAAAAGTGGCATTCACATTTTTATATTAGATTATGTCATGTATCCACAAATTTTAATGGACAAATCTAGTTTATATAGTACCTTCTTTCCAACCACTTGCACAACATTCTGACGGGAATGGTAGAAATACGATTATTATGCCTGATGAAGTCCTCGATTCTTTCTACCAACTTTGGTTTATATCTGGTATAATTGGAGGGAAAAGAAAAATCATTATGGGCCTCCTGAATCCTGGCAAAACTTGACCTCTTTTGAGAAGCATGGTTGTGAGAAGTAAAGACATGCTAAGAAGGAGTGTTTGTTTCCAACTCCCTTGATATTTGTAAAACACCTATGTTAAGAGCCAGAATTTATTCAGGGAAGGAAATGGCTCTAACTCGTTTCATAAATACATACAAGAGAGTAGACTGAAGCAATGAACTTGATCTACAATGAAACACGTTGAAGAGACTGTTCTCGTAAAAGTTTTCTAATAGTAACTACGTATTCAATTACTATTCATAATGTATCCTTTCTTGTAGCATCTTTGTAAATGAGCAAACAGGACCCAAGAGGAACATAATGGTGTTTATTTGGTCCAATCTTTTTAACAAACAAGCCATCTCATATGGAAATTAACATTTTAAGAGAAAATATTTCTGATTTTATTGGAAGCCAGAATTGGATGATCCAGGGAAAACATTTCTCTGGAGATCTATGTTTGAATCCCCCCCCCCCCCCCCATCCAGTGAGAAGAGGTGTCAGCCCAGGCCATGTGTTATTTTGTTAGTATTAGGACCAAGAAAAGAACATAAGCAATTATATTTTCCATTTATCTTTGTGACAGGAGTTGGGGTAGAAAACAGTATTTGTAGCACTGAGGAACCTAGAAAGCAATGTGCACTTACCCCCAAAGACTCCACTTTTTCCTAAATCCACTGTATAATTCTCTATAATAAGAGGGTTTGAGTCAAAGAACATAAATTATAGTGTCAAAAGTTTGGTCCAAATACTACTTATGTGTTTGAATGCAGATTTCTGAGCTATACTACTATCCTGTTCAATCAGAGTCGACAGAGTTCTTGGAATCTTTATTTTTAAATAAGGACTGCTGCTTTTATTGCGCTTTCTAAAGTTTGTGAACACTTGCCTAAACGATTATTCAGACATGCTTCTATGAAGAGCTTTTCAAGAGTCTCTCCTTTCTGTAAATAATTACTATTTTTTAAGATCCACTGTATAATTCTCTATAATAAGAGGGTTTGAGTCAAAGAACATAAATTATAGTGTCAAAAGTTTGGTCCAAATACTACTTATGTGTTTGAATGCAGATTTCTGAGCTATACTACTATCCTGTTCAATCAGAGTCGACAGAGTTCTTGGAATCTTTATTTTTAAATAAGGACTGCTGCTTTTATTGCGCTTTCTAAAGTTTGTGAACACTTGCCTAAAGGATTATTCAGACATGCTTCTATGAAGAGCTTTTCAAGAGTCTCTCCTTTCTGCAAATAATTACTATTTTTTCCTTCCTTCCTTCCTTCCTTCCTTCCTTCCTTCCCTCCCTCTCTCCCTCCCTCCCTCCCTCCGTCTGAATAGGTTATATTCTCCTTGTATATTATGATCATTTTGCCTTCAGGAAAAATTTATTCTAACTTCTCACCTAGTATGTTGAATAGCGATGGTGCTATTGATGATAATTATGTATGTGGAATTTTACCTGAAACTTTTTTCGCCTTCTCAAATTTTTGTCCAAAGAAGTTAGAGAGAAGGTGAAAGATCAAGTATGACACTTTGGCATATTAATAGCACTTTTGAAAATATTGTTTCAAGTAAAAAGAAAAACATGTTGAAATAGTCATTATGAGAAATGGTTTATAGGACAGTACTTTTTGTTGTACTATGTTAGAAATAGTTCATTTTTTAATGTTTTTGTCTTTTTTCTTTTAAATAAGGTACACAAACTCCACAAACTTAAAACTTGAATCTGAAGTTAGCGTAGCTCTATAAATGAACACCTGTTAAGTAGAAGTAAGCAGCATTTGAGAAAGTAAATCTTATATTTGAATTTTGGCAAACAAATGTGAATTCCTAATTTTCTCAAGCTTAACTACAGATAGTTTAGATTTTCATGAGATTGAACTTTGTTTCTAACTATAGATTCTGAGGACTTTCTTTGAACCAAGAACTTCACAAGAAGAATGGTGGCTTCAGTATGAAATAATGACGTGTTAATGAAAAAGACATTTGGCTTACAGACTGATGGGTGACAATTCATTCTGAAGTAAATGTTGTTATTTATTTATTTTTTTTTAACTCTTCACAACAGATCTAACAGCAAAAACACTCTTTAAATTATTGTCATTGACTGGTCATAGAACTTAAACAAATGAAACTCACTGGCCATTGGCCATTGCTTCCCTAACTGGCTTAACATATAGTCACGTGAAGTGCATGTTAAAAATATAGAGTTCTATGTCATTGTCCTGCTGATTTTTACCTGTTCTGTGTAGGGGCTTTAGGGAATCTGATTTTTCTTTTTTTTTTTTTTTTTCTTTTTTGTCTTTTTCCGTGTCCGGCAACGGATCGCAACCCTCAGTGTTGCCCCCATACCGGACCGGGGACCGGCAACGGGATCGCAACCCTCAGTGTTGCCCCCGTACCGGACCGGGGACCGGCAACGGGATCGCAACCCTCAGTGTTGCTCCCGCGCCTCGCTCAGCCAGTGAGCG